>NC_087197.1:1350000-1377500 GCF_035594125.1 Scylla paramamosain | reverse complement strand
CCCTCCTCCCCCTCCCTCTTCAACTTTCAATTAATTTTCTCCTTTTAAAACTTTTCTTTTCAGCGTGAGTAGGTGACACTCTCACAAATTGATGTAGAGGGAGGGTGCATCAATAGAGAGAGAGAGAGAGAGAGAGAGAGAGAGAGAGAGAGAGAGAGAGAGAGAGAGAGAGAGAGAGAGAGAGAGAGAGAGAGAGAGAGAGAGAGGAGAGTTAATCTTGAATTCATTATATTATTTTTTTCATTTTGTTATTATTATAGTAGTAGTAGTAGTAGTAGTAGTAGTGTTATCATTATCATTACTACTACTACTACTACTACTACTATTAATACTACCACCACCACGGCAATCACCACCACTAATACTACTACTACTATTACTACTATTACTACTACTACTAAACTCATAATTTTGAGAGCCTGTTGTTGTTGTTGTTGTTCTTGTTGTTGTTGTTGTGTGTGTGTGCGTGCGTGTGTCACAATATTATGGAACTAGACTGGAAATTATCGCATCAACAGTCTATGAAATCCTGGAATGATGAAAGTGAAGGAAAAAAGAAAACGGATTCACGTCGATTGCCAGCAGAAACTATGACATTTTGTTAATAAATGTGGAACTTTTTACTTTCTGTTATCAATAAATGTGAAAATGTGAAAAATAACTGGGCCTTTTATTAGTAAATGTGGAAATAATTGGGCCTTTTATTAGTAAATGTGAAAATAATTGGCCTTTTATTAGTAAATGTGAAAAGTATAGGAACAAAAACAAAAAAACACTAAAAAAAACAATAAACTAAACAAATATAAACAAAAAAAGTAACCTTGAAAATACAAAAACGATTAATAATGTGAAAAAAATGAATAAAATGAAAAAAAAAAGACAACAAACTTTAAATAAAATACTGAATAAACACTGTGTATAATCCATTCATACACACATACATACATACATACATCCATACATACATACATACATACAGTCATCCCAGGTGACCGCCACATTTCACATCGTAATTTATATTAAAGTTATTTATATTAAAGATGAGAAAAAAAAATATTAAGTACCAAATTTGTAACCATATAAATTTTCCAAGTAATTCACGACTCGCCGGAAAAAGGAAAAAAAAAATAAATAAAATAAATAAATAAATAAAATACAGATGCAGAATTATATATATTTTCATTTTTTATTCCTATTTTTTTTTCTTTTTTTTTTCTTTTTTTTTTGTGATATAAATAAACTCAAATGTAGGGTTTTTAATTTACGCGTTATTTTTTCTTTCACTTTTTATTTATTTTTTTTTTTTTTGTAGAGAGATAAAAAAAAATATCAACTTTACATTTTCTATTAGTTGTCGACAAATAAAATATGAATAAATGAATAGAAAGTACAGTTGTGTTTATGGAGAGAGAGAGAGAGAGAGAGAGAGAGAGAGAGAGAGAGAGAGAGAGAGAGAGAGAGAGAGAGAGAGAGAGAGAGAGAGAGAGAGAGAAACAAACAAACAGAAACAAACACACACACACACACACAAACAGACACAAACAGAGCAACAGAAACAAACAAACAAACAAACAAACAAACAAACAAACTCAAACAGAGAAAAACAGACAGATACACAGCAAGACAGAGATAAACACACACACACACACACACACACACACACACAAACAAACACACCCAAAAAAAAAGATGAAATTAGTGTCTATCTGTCTGTATGTGTGTGTTTGTGCATCAGTTCGTCTGTTTGTCTGATTCCTTGTCTTATTTCACTACCATAAGCCTTAAATTCCCCCTTAAAACCATCTTGGATCCCTTAAAAAGCCCTTAAACCTCTTCCTGATCCCTTAAAGGCGGTCCAAAGCCCTTAAATATATCAACAACTTGGGTGATTGTGGATGAAATAGTTACCAAATTGATGTGTGTGTGTGTGTGTGTGTGTGTGTGTGTGTGTGTGTGTGTGTGTGTGTGTGTGTGTGTGTGTGTGTGTGTGTGTGTGTGTGTGTGTGTGCTGTTTCCCTTTTACGATGCACTTTGTCCGGTATAGTCCTCTCCTCCTCCTCCTCCTCCTCCTCCTCCTCCTCCTCCTCCTCCTCCTCTTTGTCTTCCTCCTCTTCCTCTTCTTCTACTCCCTGAAGTCTAATAGAGGGAGTGAGTGTGTGTGTGTGTGTGTGTGTGTGTGTGTGTGTGTGTGTGTGTGTGTGTGTGTGTGTGTGTGTGTGTGTGTGTGTGTGTGTGTGTGTTTAAAAATATCCTACCCTTGTTGACATTCTCCCTCTCTCTCTCTCTCTCTCTCTCTCTCTCTCTCTCTCTCTCTCTCTCTCTCTCTCTCTCTCTCAGCTAATGACAACTTTCCATGAAACCTTTCCGAGCAATTTTTTTTTTCACCCAGTCTTTCCTCACACTTTTTTTCCCCCTTTTCACAAACTTTATTTTCAGGCAGTAATTTTTTCCCTGCTCGTGGTATTTTCCCCTTGACGAGTATCTTTCCTTGTTCCTCCCCCTGTGGCTTTCCCCAGTCTCGGCTATTGCAGTAAATAAAGAGGAGGAGGAGGAGGAGGAGGAGGAGGAGGAGGAGGAGAAGGAGGAGTAGGAGGTGGGTGGCTGTAAAAACTCATTGGAGGAAACTTGGAGGAAACAAGAGATGGAGAGAAGAATGCGAGAGAGGGAAATAGAGCAGGAGGAGGAGGAGGAGGAGGAGGAGGAGGAGGAGGAGGAGGGTCAGAAAAATTACAAAAGGAGAATATGGAAGAGAAAGAAAACGAAAAAAACGAGTAAGAAAAAGAAGGAGGAGAAGGAGGAGGAGGAGGAGGAAAAGAAAGTAAATAAAAAAAGGAAAGAAGGAAAGAAGGAAAGAAAAATAAAATGCAGAGAAAGATAAAAAACACAGAAGAGAAGGAGAAGCAAAAAAGAAAACGGGAAAAAAGAAACAAACAAAACGAATGAAGGGAAAAAAATAGGAAAAAAAAGAGGAGAATGATTAAGAGGGAAAAAGAGTCAGGGGGAAAAAAATCAGAGTAGGAAAGTTAAGGCAATGTTTCCCAGGCTTGTCAACTTTCCCAGAGCAACACAGACACAACATCCAGTTTCCAGTTTCCCCTTTTTTTTTTTTTTGTCTGTTTCCCTTCCCCCCCCCCCGTTTCCTGGTTCGTCCTTGTTCCAGCTTCACAAATTAACAGTCTGAGATGGAAACTGGAATTTACTCTCTCTCTCTCTCTCTCTCTCTCTCTCTCTCTCTCTCTCTCTCTCTCTCTCTCTCTCTCTCTCTCTCTCTCTCTCTCTCTCTCTCCTTCGTTTAATTTAGCACTGAAGTATTTTTCCTCCTACCTTCTCTTATTCCTCTTCTTCCTCCTCCTCCTCCTCCTCCTCCTCCTCCTCCTTCTTATCTTCTTCTCTTTCTTCATTTCCTCCTCTTCCTTGTATGTTATTAATCCTAACACAATGCAGTTTCAGTCTTCCTCTTCACCCTCCTCCTCTTCCTCCTCCTCCTCCTCCTCCTTTTCTCCTTTCCCCTCACACAAAGTTACTCTCCCCTCTCCCTAATGTAACACCTCTCCTCTCCCCTTCCTTATCTTTCCCCTAACCCTTTACTCTTCCTCTTGCCCTTAGTATATAACCCTTTTCCCCTCCTCTTTCCCCTCCCTTTAAAGACAGTCTCATTTTCCATCACTTCCTTCATTTTCCTGCATTTATTTTCTCTCCTCTCTTCCCTCTACGGTTCCTTTATTATTCTATTTTGTTGTGGGAGAGGAAGAAGGTTGGCGGGGAGAGAGTCTTGTTCCGTGTGTATCCTGCTGTGCCACACGTGTTTCCCAAGTTGTAGAAAACGGGTTTGATTTAAAAAGGAAAGATTTTTTTCGCCATAAACTGAATTGGTTAGAATATTGAAGGTGATAAGACTGCCAGGTTGAAGTGAAAAGGGGAATATTTAAATTGCCAGGATTAAAAGATAGATAAATAAATAAATAAATGAATAAAAACACATTAAAAAGACGAGATATGAAGAGAAGGGGGATTAATAACGAGAGGTGAAGTGCTACTGATTAACAACACTGGTATTTGAAGGTATTAGGTTAGAAAGGCTTCGAGAAACCAATCCTTCAATTACTGGCAACATATTCAAATTCTATTAGGAAGGGCGGGAACTCAGCAAGCCTCTTGATCATTCTATTCCCGTTTTCTTTGACCAGTGACTCGCCTATATAAGAAAACGATTTACAAAGGTTCATATTAGATTAAAAATGATGTATATTCTTTAAAGTGTAATTAGTGTTATGTATAATTACCTTTGACCTCAAAACACCAACACATCTGACATGCCCTCCTGACACACGCTGCTAATAAGTCAGTTGTTTATTCCTAAGTATTATCATTTTGTTCTTCCCGTGCAGACTTCCCCCTCTCCTCCTCCTCCTCCTCCTCCTCCTCCTCCTCCTCCTCTTCTTCCACTTAAGTCATCTCCTCTACTTGTGTAAATTAGCTTCTACTTCAAGATCCCAAAGATGGTCTCTAATTAAGTGTGCTTCCTCCTCCTCCTCCTCCTCCTCCTCCTCCTCCTCCTCCTCCTCCTCCTCCTCTCCTTCTCTTCCTCCTTTTTTCCTGTCTCAGGTGGGGAGGAGGAAGAATAGTCAATTGTGGTGTTCTAATGAAAGCTTCTTCTTCTTCTTCTTCTTCTTCTTCTTCTTCTTCTTCTTCTTCTTCTTCTTCTTCTTCTTCTTCTTCTACGTCTTCCTGCAACTCCTCCTCCTCCTCCTCCTCCTCCTCCTTCTTCTCCTCCTCCTCCTAGTCCTCTTCCTTTTTGTTTTTACTCTTTGTTCTTTCCTCTCTTCCCTTTCTTCTTTTTCCTCCTCCTCCTCTTTCTCCTCCTCCTTCTCCTCCTTCTCCTCCTCCTCTTCAATATTCAGACACATCTACAGAGTTTTTCGGGATGAACAAAGGAATTTCGTGATAAAACTACAGAAATTTCAGAAAACCCCAGGAATTTTCTAAGAGAGAGAGAGAGAGAGAGAGAGAGAGAGAGAGAGAGAGAGAGAGAGAGAGAGAGAGAGAGAGAGAGAGAGAGACATAATAAAATCCATCTCTCTTCCTCTTTGAATATTTCTTTTCCTTTTATTCTCAGTCCTCCTCTTCCTCCTCCTCCTCCTCCTCCTCCTCCTCCTCCTCCTCCTCCTCCTCCTCCTTCTTATCTCTTTTCTCCATTTTCATCTCCATTTTCTTTTGTCTTCTTCGTCTTACTTCTTATCTTCTTTCTCAACTTCCCTTTCTTTCTCCTCCTCTTCCTCCTCCTCCTCCTCCTCCTCCTCCTCCTCCTCCTCCTCCTCCTCCTCCTCCTCCTCCTCCTCCTCCTTCTCCATTATGCTTTTTATTTTTACTTTTTTATTCCTTCATTCTATTCTGTTTCTCATCCACTTTTTACTCCTCTCTCTCTCTCTCTCTCTCTCTCTCTCTCTCTCTCTCTCTCTCTCTCTCTCTCTCTCTCTCTCTTTCATTGTTTAGTGTTTTTCCTGTTTTTATGTTTCCCTAATTTGTTTTTTCCTGTTTATCTTCTTCCTCCTCCTCCTCCTCCTCCTTCTCCTCCTCCTCCTCCTCCTCCTCCTCCTCCTCCTCCTCCTCCTCCTCCTCCTCCTCCACCAAAACAATTTAAGAACCAAACCTCATTTTATACACACACACACATACACACACACACACACACACACACTATCTCTCTCTCTCTCTCTCTCTCTCTCTCTCTCTCTCTCTCTCTCTCTCTCTCTCTCTCTCTCTCTCTCTCTCTCTCTCTCTCTCTCTCTCTCTCTCTCTCTCTCTCTCTCAACAACAAGAGACTTAACACGAAAAATGAGAGAAAATGAGAAAAAATACAGACTTGACCAGAGAGAGAGAGAGAGAGAGAGAGAGAGAGAGAGAGAGAGAGAGAGAGAGAGAGAGAGAGAGAGAGGATACAATCAGGTTTACTACAAAGTTCAATTGTGTTAAGAAACCTATCATGCTTTCGCCTTTAGAGATGTGTCCCTTTAAACCTCTTCCTCCTCCTCCTCCTCCTCCTCCTCCTCCTCCTCCTCCTCCTCCTATTTTTAGTTTCTTTTTTTTTTTTTTTTTTAATTTCTTATTCTCTCTCTCTCTCTGTTTGTTTGTTTGTTTGTTTGTTCGTTGATTGTTTTTGTCTGTCTGTCTGTTTGTCTCTGTGTATGTTGGTCTCTCTCTCTCTCTCTCTCTCTCTCTCTCTCTCTCTCTCTCTCTCTCTCTCTCTCTCTCTCTCTCTCTCTCTCTCTCTCTTACTGGTTTCTCTGTTGATTTTAACCACATTTCTTCCTCCTCTTCCTCCTCCTCTTCTTCCTCCTCCTCCTCCTCCTCCTCCTCCTCCTCCTCCTCTTCTGTTGTTGTTGTTCTTATCCTCCTCCTCCTCCTCTTGTTGTTGTTGTTGTTGTTGTTGTTGTTGTTGTTGTTGTTGCTGCTGTTCTTCTTTTTGTCCTCCTCCTCCTCCTCCTCCTCCTCCTCCTCCTCCTCCTCCTCCTCCTCCTATGTTGCAAGTGTTACCTGCAACATCTCCCTTTGTCGTTCTCTTTGTGTTGCTGATGGCCCTCCTCCTCCTCCTCCTCCTCCTCCTCCTCCTCCTCTTACGTCCTCCTCTTCTTGCGTCTCCTTGTATGACATCTCTTTCCTAAATTCAAAAGTATTCTTCTTCTTCTTCTTCTTCCTCTTCTTCTTCCTCTTCTTCTTCTTCTTCTTCTTCTTCTTCTTCTTCATCTTCTTCTCGTCGTTCTCTTTTCTTTTCCACCTCGTTTTATTTTCCAGATTTTTTTATGTTCTTTTCTTTTTCCTTTTTTCCCTCCTTCATTTTCCATCTACTTCTTTTGTTTTTTTTAATTTATCGTTGCTATTCTTGTTCTTATCCTCCTCCTCCTCTTCTTCCTCCTCCTCCTCCTGCTCCTCCTCCTCCTCCTCCTTTCCCCACCACCAAGGTCAAAGTTCACAGCCACACAAGACACATTTTGAGGTTATCCCCCTCCTCCACCTCCCCACTATTCCCCCCTGTCCTCCCCTCCCCCTTCACCCCTCCCTTCCCCCAGCCTTCCCCCGGGGTTGAGGACAATTGATCGCTGTAGGGTTTCGCCTGTGACGTCACGCCTCCCAACGGGGCGAGCTGGGGAATGGGTGGGGGAGGGGGAGGGGAGAAGAGGTGGGGAGGGTGGGGAGAGACTTGGGGAGCGGCAGGGGAAACTGAAGAGGGCGGGCATAAAGAAAACGGGTTAAAGAAAACGGTATTGGGGTTGGGAAGAGATGGGGAGTAATGAGAACTATTAGAAATGGGGAGGGGATGATGGGAGGAGATGGAGAGGAGAGGGGGAGATTAAAGAGGAGTTAGAGAGGTGGGGGTGAAGTTGGGGATTAGATAGAGGGTAGGGAAGATTTACGGGGGAGAGATGGGGGAGAGATGGGGAGGAAATGGGGAGGGTGAGAGATGATAGTGATGGATAGGGAAGATGGGGAGGAGAAAAGGGTGTTTACTTAAGAGAAACGAAGGTGGGAAGACGGGGAGGCGGTGGGGAGGGACATAGTTGGGTCTGGGGAGTGGTGGGGAGATGGGGAGGGAAGAAGAAGGGAAAGGAAGAGAAGGAAAGAGAGAATTTTGATGTTTGTGGTGAGAGGAAAGAGAGAGAGAGAGAGAGAGAGAGAGAGAGAGAGAGAGAGAGAGAGAGAGAGAGAGAGAAAGAGGATTATACAGGAGGTGAATCAGAGAGAGAAGAAGAAGAAGAAAAGAAGAAGAAGAAGAAGAAGAAAACTTGGGGAGGGAAGGCGGAGAAGAGGAGGAGGAGGGAAGGAAGAAGAGGGGTGTTGGGGAGTGGATTGAGGGGGGAAGTGAGGATCAGAAGGGGGGAGGAGGAGTTTTGAAGTATGTGGAGGTAACAGTGGAGGAGGTGGAGGAGGAGGAGGAGGAGGAGGAGGAGGAGGAGGAGGAGGAGGAGGAGGAGGATATTGGGCGTGACATGAATGTATCAAGGAAGAGGGGGTATTGATGGGGGGAGAGAGAGAGAGAGAGAGAGAGAGAGAGAGAGAGAGAGAGAGAGAGAGAGAGAGAGAGAGAGAGAGAGAGAGAGAGAGAGAGAGAGAGTGTGTTTCCCTCCCACTGTGACTGGCGAGGTGTTAAAGAGGAAAGAGAGAGAGAGAGAGAGAGAGAGAGAGAGAGAGAGAGAGAGAGAGAGAGAGAGAGAGAGAGAGAGAGAGAGAGAGAGGCGTGAGCTTACGTTCCTTACTTTATAATTTGATGGGGTGAATGGTCCTCTCTCTCTCTCTCTCTCTCTCTCTCTCTCTCTCTCTCTCTCTCTCTCTCTCTCTCTCTCTCTCTCACTCAGAATTGGATGTCGTGGAGAAAGAAATAGAACATACCTTGTTTCATAAAGTCTCTCTCTCTCTCTCTCTCTCTCTCTCTCTCTCTCTCTCTCTCTCTCTCTCTCTCTCTCTCTCTCTCTCTCTCTCTCTCTCAGTAAGAAATACAGGTAGGTCTTCACTAGTATTACTCCTTCTCTTCCTCCTCCTCCTCTTCTTCCTCCTCCTCCTCCTCCTCCTCCTTCTCCTCCTCCTTCTCCTCCTCCTCCTTCCTTTAGCTTCGTTCTTGTTGTCCTCCTTTTCTTCTTCTTCTTCTTCTTCGTGTTCTTCTCCCTCTTCTTTTTCTTCTTCGTTGTCCTCCTCCTCCTCCTCCTCCTCCTTCTTCTTCCTCTAGTCTTCTTTTTTTCTCTCTAATTTTCCTTCATTTCTTCCCTGTAGTCTTCTTATTCCTCCTCCTCCTCTTCCTCCTCCTCCTCCTCCTCCAACAAAGCGCAGGATAAGAGGAGACCTAATTGAAGTGTCCAAAATTTTCAAAGGATATAGTAACATTGATGCACATAAATATTTTACCATTGATCATTCTAACCTAACAAGAAATAATGGATTCAAGATTATACCCAAACGTTTTAAATCCCACGAGGCAAAACATTTCTTCTTTAATCGTATAGTAAATATATGGAATAAACTTCCTGCCGAAATTGTAAACAGCAATACTATTGAATCATTCAAAAATAAAATAGACAAATATTTAAAAGCAAATCCCCAACAAGCTCTCTCCTTGTCCGAATAATTACTAAATTCACTATTAAACTCTTATTCAACAGACACCATTTTTAATATAACTTGTATTAACTTTGAGATAGGCGTGTAGAGTTCACCGTAGGGTGAATAGTAGAACTTCCTTTCATCCTTTCCTATGAAAATTTCCATGTCAGTTTTTCCATACTGCATGGTACTTTTCCCAACTATTTCCATGCCAGCGCTGGGTGGAGGGAGTGGTGGGTGGGGAGGAGCCTTCTGCTATGCTGTCCTGTCTCTCTTCACTGTAGCTAGTTAGAAGTAGTTACCAAACAGCCTTGCAAGGACCAAAAGGTCTGTTGCTGTTTGGCTTTCCTTTGTATTCCTTTGTATTCCTCCTCCTCGCCTTCCCTTCATTACCTCCGTCGCCTTCTCCACTTTAGCATCGTCTCCAAGGGCCTCTCATCTCCTTCTCTCCCTCTCCTTCTCTCCCTCTCCCTCTCTCTCCCTCTCCCTCTCTCTCCCTCTCCCTCTCTCTAGCACTATAAGGTATATCTTATGTAAGGGTTTAAATTTCATGTTATCTTTATTTATTTGATGTTTCTTCTACTTTTTCTCTTGTCAAGTGTGTGTGTGTGTGTGTGTGTGTGTGTGTGTGTGTGTGTGTGTGTGTGTGGCAGGGCAGACGATGGAGAGATAGATAGATGGATGGATAGATAGATAGATAGATAGACAGACACAGAGAGACCAAAAAAAAGGAAGATAAATACAAATAAACAAACACACACACACACACACACACACAAGAAAACAAAAGAAAACCAAAAAAAAAAAGAAAACGAAAAAAAAGAGAACAGAAAACGAAAATGAAAAAAAAACTGAACAACAACAACAACAACAACAAAAACAACAAAAATCAAATAAAGAAAGAAAGAAAATAAATAAAAAAAACAACATTTCTACCCACTCGCACAACAAGCTACAACAAGCTAAACAGATTTCCAAACAAGAAGGACCAATTTTACATCTTCCCTGCCTCCCTCACGCTCCTTCTCCCGCAGCGCTCAACAGATGGCGCTGGGAAGGGCTTTGGTGGGAGGAGGAGCTGGGGGGAGAGAGGGGGTGGGGTGCTGGGGCATCTCCTACAAGAGCCGTGGGTGTGTCGGGGTATGGACTGAACTAGTGTCTCTCTCTCTCTCTCTCTCTCTCTCTCTCTCTCTCTCTCTCTCTCTCTCTCTCTCTCTCTCTCTCTCTTCTGGTTTGTAATTTGTGTGATCTAAAACCACTAGTATAATTAAATTAACTTGAGAGAGAGAGAGAGAGAGAGAGAGAGAGAGAGAGAGAGAGAGAGAGAGAGAGAGAGAGAGAGAGAGAGATTTTGTTTGTACCTTTCTGTGTCTCTGTGGACTCACCCCTCTCCCCCCCCTCTCTCTCTCTCTCTCTCTCTCTCTCTCTCTCTCTCTCTCTCTCTCTCTCTCTGGATGACTGGTTGCATGGGTGATTCGTTTTATTCCCTCTCCCTGTGTGTGTGTGCGTGTGTGTGTGTGCGTGTACGTGTGCGTGTGTGTGTGTGTGTGTGTGTGTGTGTGTGTGCGTGCGTAGCTTTGTATCATCACTGTTTTTAGTTCAGCCGTGTGTGTATCTCTCTCTCTCTCTCTCTCTCTCTCTCTCTCTCTCTCTCTCTCTCTCTCTCTCTCTGCAGATGTATCCAAATATCACACGCATATACGAGAGAGAGAGAGAGAGAGAGAGAGAGAGAGAGAGAGAGAGAGAGAGAGAGAGAGAGAGAGAGAGAGAGAGAGAGAGAGACTGGTACAAAACACTGACGCATCCAAAAACGAAAAAAAATAGTTCCATTAAAATACGAGGAGGAGGAGGAGGAGGAGGAGGAGGAGGAGGAGGAGGAGGAGGACAAACAGAAGTAGTATTTGAATATAATTTTTTCCTTGTTTTTTTTTTTTTTTTTGTTATATTTTATACTGCAGACAGAAAATGGTGTGTTTGTGGAAAGATTCTGGGAGGAGGAGGAGGAGGAGGAGGAGGAGGAGGAGGAGGAGGAGGAGGAGGAGGAGGAGGAGGAGGAGAAGGAAGAGGAGGAGGTACTGATGGGAAAAGAAGAGACAGGATAAACAAAATAAGAGGAAGAAAATGTTATACTAAAGACTTTGTTTATTTACAAGAAAGATATGAAGATGCCTAAATATGTATCTTCTTCTTCTTCTTCCTTCTCCTCTTCCTCCTCCTTCCCTTCCTTCGCTAAAAATGTTCTCTTCCTCCTCCTCTCCCTTCATCATCATCCACTTCTCCCTGTCTTCTCGTATCTCCTCCTCCTCCTCCTCCTCTTCCTCCTCCTCCAGAAACAATGACACGACTGGTTCTCTTGTCATGTCAGGAACACATACCATCTGAGTGTTGTGTGTGTGTGTGTGTGTGTGTGTGTGTGTGTGTGTGTGTGTGTGTGTCGTGACAGCTGTCTGTGGTGGTGATGTAGTAGTAGTAGTAGTAGTAGAAGTAAAACACACACACACACACACACACACACACTCACCAACACTCACCAGATACAAAACACACGACAGGAGACGGGAGGAGGGAGGGAAGCCTGAAGGAGGAGGAGGAGGAGGAAGAGAAGCAGGCAAGGGGAAGCAATGAGACGTCTGGCCCTTTGAGGTGACGCAATCGGAAACACAGGAGGGGCGCGCTGGGAAGCTAAACAGAGGAACGAGGGTGATGGGAGATTAAAGAAAAGGGTGTATAAATTTGATGTAGCCAGCCTGGTTTAGCTTGATGGAAAGGGTGATGATGCGTGGAAGATAAGACCAGATAACGCTGCACTTGGGAGGGGCGTGGATGAGGGAGACGAAGAGGAATGAAGAGGTGGAAGAGAAATGAAGTGGCGTTTTTAAATGAGGTGAAAGACGTGCATTTGGAGAGGAGAGTGATAGAAAGCGAAGTGAAGTGAAGGTGGAAATGAAGGGAATTCTTTTTTAAACAAGGAATGGAGAGTGAAAGAGGAATGTAGTGTTTTTAAATCAAGTAAAAGATGCGGTTTTCGATCGGGACGTGGGGAGAAAAGTGATAGAAAACGGAGAAGGATGAATGCGGGAAATGAAAGGGGGAGTTGTTCTAGATAGGAAATGAGGAGGAATGAAACAGTGAAGGTGGAATGAAGAGCTGTTTTTAAGATGAAGCAAAAGATCGGGGTTTTTTTTATGAGAATGCAATAGAAAAGTGACAGCAGACGAATGGAAGATTAAAGTGGACATGAAGGTTATTTTTTTTTGGCAGAAGTGAGACAGATTATGATAGAAAACGAAGGAAAGTGAAGAAGAAAACGAAGGAAAAGAAGAAGAAAACACGGAAAGGGTAATTTTTTTAAAAGAGGAACGAGACATAGTGATAAAAAAGGGGAAAGAAAGGAGAATAGAGAGGAATATTGTAAGAGGAATGAAAAAAAGAGGTGGCTTTTGGTGAGAATATGAGAGAAAAGCAATAAACACAAAGAGGAGAGAAAGTTGAAGGGAAAGGAATTTTTAGGTGGGACAGGAATGAGAGAGACAGAGAGAGGGGGAAAAGAAAAAGAGAGAGAACGTGAGAGGAATGAAAAAACGAGTGAAAATGAATACAGTAAGATAAATGAAAGAAATTATTTAGGAAAGAAAGAAACGAGAAAGAAAAAAATAGAATAAAAGCCAAAAAAGAAAGAAGAATAAGACAGAAAAACAAGACGAATGAAAGACGAATAAAAAAAAAATCAATACAATAAGAAAAATGAAAGAAATGATTTAGGAGATGAAGGAATGAGAGAGAAAGGACATAGAGAGTGCAAGTCAAGAACCAACCCATTACTACAGCCAGGAATGAGACAAATTGCAACAAGGAATGAAGGGGAAAGCACAAGGGTGAATTTTAGACAAGTAAGGGGCTTGGCAGAGAACTTGTGATGGGTGATGAAGCAGAAAATTGCCTCCCCCAATCACTAATATCTCAGAAAACCCTTGTCGTGTTCGGTAATTAAAAAAAAAAAATAAAAAATCACGTGTTTTGAAGACCGTACTAGTGTGTGGTGGTGATGGTGGTGATGGTGGTGTAAGTTAGAGTTTACGTGGTGATGGTGTGAGTGATGGTAGTGTAGTGGACTTGATCTTGTTCTTGATCTTGGCTTCTTGCACCAACCCTTGTGTTCTTAGGTTACTCTATTCTTAATCTTGTTCTTGATCTTGTTCTCCTTGTTGGTGTAAAGTTGATGGCTTCTTGCACCAACCCTCGTGTTCTTAGGTTCTCCAGTCCCTGTTCTTGTTCTTGATCTTGATCTTGTTCTTAGTGGTGTAGGTATAATGGCATCTTACACCAACTCTTGTGTTTTTGAGGTTCCTGAGTTAACAATGAACCAAAATACAAACCAGACCAGCAAAGCGAACCTCAGACACTAACATAAACCCAAACAATGGCACCGAAACTCCAAAACGACACCAATACAGCAAACGAGGCTTAGTAACAAATGAACACCACGCCACACCACACCACACCACACCACAACACCACTGAACACTCGGGGCTGCACAGGTGGGTGACTACGACGCAGACCACAGATGAATACGAACAACGAGACGCGAGAGCAGCAGAACCGTAGCATTTGTGGATTTACGAGATGGGCAGCCAGTCTCCCGGAGTCTCCCTCACTGACAAGCGATGCATCACGCGGGGACGGAACTCGATGTATAAAAGTAAAGAGGAAAGGGAATGGAAACCGTTTCGTGTGACGTGTGCGTGTGTGCGTGAGCGTGTGCGTGTGTATGAGTGTGTGTGTGTGGTGAGGCTCAAAATTTATGACAGTATTGGGATTGTTTTTAAATTGGCGAGCAGTTTGAGTGAAGCGTCCGGGGAAATGAGGGAGTGTTGGGTTGAAAAGTACAGCAGTTTACGAGAAAAGGTACGAAAGTTGATACGGAATGCATCGCAGAATTGGCTAACAGGACAGACGAGCCAAGTAAAGTTCCTAGCGGCATGAGAGACGATTAAGCTGAAAAAGTACAAGAATTAATGAGGAAAGGTACGAAAGTCGAAGGTTTATGATTACACTGGCCTTGTTTTCAAACTGCCAAACACGATGAGTGAAGCTTATGCCGATGGGAGAGAGGATTGAGTGGAAAAGTACAATAATCTATGACGGGAGGTACGAAAGTCAATGGAAAAGTTTATGAAGACTCTGGTATTGGCTAGAAAAAAATGAAAAAGAAAAAAAATGCGTTAGAGCTGCCATTTTTAAGTTAACAAACAGGACGAGTAAAATCCTAGATGAAATGATAAAAGGTCTGAGTTAAGAAGTACAAAATGCATAAGAAGAAGTACAATTAATTAACAGAAGCATTTGTGAACGTATTATAATGATGAGGGAAACATCAATGACAGACCAGGCATTATTTTCAAGCTGCCCAACAAAGAGAGTAAAGTCAGTGATGAGATGTGAAGTGTATTGAGTCAAGAAGTACAAGAATTTACGAGAAAAGTACGAAAGCTAGATCTTATGAGAACCTCCTTATTAGTTAGACAAAAATTAATTATATAATAGAGATTATTTCCACACTTACAAACCGAGAGAGCAAAAATTAATGAAGTGAAGGCAATATTGGGTTAAGTACGATAATTCAAGAGAAAACATACGATTAGTCTATAGAAATTAGGACTTTTGTAATGATTAGATAAAAAAAATATGATACAGCTTACTTTCTTGCTTAAATGAGACGGAACAGAATGAAATAGTACAAGAATTTATGAAAGGGTTAAAATACCAAGTGTTTCATTTATTTATTTATTTTTTTCCCTGACCCAACCAGAACACCCAAAATTTCTGAAGCTGGTTTAGCTTACTCTTGAAAATTGTTAGTTTATCTGGATTTCTGTTTATATACGTACATGCCTTTCTCTCTCTCTCTCTCTCTCTCTCTCTCTCTCTCTCTCTCTCTCTCTCTCTCTCTCTCTCTCTCTCTCTCTCTCTCTCTCTCCACAACGCAGCAATCAAGGCAAAGTTTTCACTCCACCGATGATTGGTTAAGGAACTCTCAAGGGCATGGGAGAACCTGAGGGGAGTGTGTGGCGAGGCGTGGCGTGGCGTGTGCTCAGGGCGGACCAGACACGTGGGAGACTGTGTTCGTGTTAGGGGTTGTGAAGTGACGGATCTTGGAATATTCTATCGTGTTTTCCAAATGCCAAATAGGAGAAGAGATTTTTTCTTTTTCTTTCTGATGTTAGAGGTGGGAATGTGTTTTTTTTTCTGTTCTTTTCTTCATTTTATTTATTCATTTTCTTTTTTTGTGTGTGTGTGTGTAAGCAAGAGCAAAGATTTTCATTCAAGTTGGGGTACAGAATTGTTTTTTCTTTCCTTTTTTTCAGGTTCAAATTCTTTTTTTTTTCTTTTTCTTCCTTATTTTCAGCTCAAAATAATAAATAAATAAATAAATAAATAAACAACAAATAAATTTTCACTCAAGGTTAAGATATGACTTGCCTTTTCTACTTTCTTAACACCAAACAAGACCAAACATTTTCACGGACGTTAAAATACAGAACTTTTTATTTTTATTTTCCCAGAGAGCAAAACAATAACAAACACTTCAACTTGGAATATGAAATGTTTCTGCTTTCGATGCTAAACAAAACCAAACATTTATACCCACGTTAGAATACAGAACCTTTTTTTTCCAGATACCAAATAAATAAATAAATAAACAAATAAATAAATAAATAAATAAAAACATTTTCTCTTCATCTTGGGGAATGAACTCTCTGATAAATCGAGACAGGAGGAAGACAGGGAGGTCTCAACACCTATTAGACCAGCTTATGAAATCTGCCTCAAATGGAGCAAGAAAGAATTTAGCTCAGGAGAGAAAAGAAAAAAAAATAAAATACGACAGCATAGAAAACGGTTTCACAAATGCCACTCACGAGGATGGCTTTTTATCAACTTGGTGAAATAAAATGACAAGGGAAGAAGTGTGAAGGAAGTTAAAAATGTCACCAGAAGAGGTTCATCAATAAGTCAGGATGGCACCAGGTGTGTAAAGGTGAGGGAGACAGGACAGGTGTGTTATGGGTCACCTGAGAGCAAAGACAAGAACAGGTGTGTAAAGGTGAGGGAAACAGGACAGGTGTGTTATGGGTCACTTGAGGGCAAAGACAAGAAGAACAGGTGTGTAAAGGTGAGGGAGACAGGACAGGTGTGTTATGGGTCACCTGAGAGCAAAGAGAAGAACAGGTGTGTAAAGGTGAGGGAGACAGGACAGGTGTGTTATGGGTCACCTGAGGGCAAAGACAAGAAAAACAGGTGTGTAAAGGTGACGAAGACAGGACAGGTGTGTTATGGGTCACCTGAGAGCAAAGACAAGAAGAACAGGTGTGTAAAGGTGAGGGAGACAGGACAGGTGTGTTATGGGTCACCTGAGAAGGATGATAAAAACAGATGTGTGTGTGTAAAGGTAACGAAGAGACGACAGGTGTGTAATTGGGAACACTGAAAGAGGTTACACCCCCACACAAAATTCACAGACGACAAAACAAAAGCAAAAAAAAGAAAAAAAAAAAAGGACAAGAAATTCACTGAAACCACTCCTTCCTCCCACTTATTACCTAACCAGAACACATACACACACACACACACACACACACACAGCTCAGTCCAGGCCCTCCCACACACTCGTACATTTAGAGCACTTAGAGGGCGAACAAAACAAGCCTCTACACCTCACACACACGTACGGACACACACACAGCTGTACCTCTACCCCTCCCAGCGCCCCCTGAGAGCCAACAAATGGGTTTCTGACATGCATATCACATTAGTACAGCCACGGGTACCTGCACTTACCGGTGACATGATGGCCCGGCACTAACTGAGAGAGAGACAGAGAGAGAGACAGAGAGAGAGAGAGAGAGAGAGAGAGAGAGAGAGAGAGAGAGAGAGAGAGAGAGAGTGTATGAAAATCTCAAAACGAAGAAATATATTAAGATAACTGGCTTTTATCCCCCATCCTCTCTCTCTCTCTCTCTCTCTCTCTCTCTCTCTCTCTCTCTCTCTCTCTCTCTCTCTCTCTCTCTCTCTCTCTCTCTCGAATCAAGAGGAAATAGAGCACAAATTTTTCCCTAGCGAATCTGAAAATGGATCAGTACCTCTCTCTCTCTCTCTCTCTCCCTCTCCCTCTCCCTCTCCCTCTTTCTCTCCCTCTCCCTCTCTCTCTCAGTAGGTCACAGAGGAGTGGTCATGTAACAGGGAGGTCTAATAGTGAGAGGCAAAGGAGAGAGAGAGAGAGAGAGAGAGAGAGAGAGAGAGAGAGAGAGAGAGAGAGAGAGAGAGAGAGAGAGAGAGAGAGAGAGAGAGAGAGAGAGATTATCCTTCTTTTTCTCTATCTATTATTTTTCTTACTATTTCTTCTGTTTTCGTGGCATTTTAGTGTAGTAGTAGTAGTAGTAATAGTAGTAGTAGTAGTAGTAGTAGTAGTAGTAGTAGTAGTAGTAGTGCTGATGATGTTGGTAATGATAACAACAACAACAACAACAACAACAACAACAACAACAACAACAACTACAACAAAAACAATAATAATAATAATAATATAAAAACGAAAAAAAGAAAACAAATAAGATAACAGTAAATAAACCAAGAAGAAAAGAAGTAGGAAAAAAAGGAAAAATAAACAAGAAAACAAACAAATAAACAAACAAACACACACACACACACACACACACACACACACACACAAACATTTATTTTCCTCAACATTCCTGTATGTCTTGTTTATGAGGAAATCAGAGAGAGAGAGAGAGAGAGAGAGAGAGAGAGAGAGAGAGAGAGAGAGAGAGAGAGAGAGAGAGAGAGAGAGAGAGAGAGAGAGAGAGAGAGAGAGAGAGAGAGAGATATGGAGGTGCAAGGAATATATTTGGAACGGAAATACACACAAGAAATGTTTAGGAGGGAAGGATGAAGGAGTGTGTGTGTGTGTGTGTGTGTGTGTGTGTGTGTGTGTGTGTGTGTGTGTGTGTGTGTGTGTGTGTGTGTGTGTGTGTGTGTGTGTGTGTGTGTGTGTGTGTGTGTGTGTGTGTGTGCGTATAATACCAGAAAGGAAAGATACAAATATATATTCTTTTCCTTCCAGAGAGAGAGAGAGAGAGAGAGAGAGAGAGAGAGAGAGAGAGAGAGAGAGAGAGAGAGAGAGAGAGAGAGAGAGAGAGAGAGAGAGAGAGAGAGAGAGAGAGAGAGAGAGAGAATTACATACACACAAATAAAAAAAAAAAAACACATGGGAAATGTAGATAATGATAATAATTCACAACATAATAATAATAATAATAATAATAATAATAATAATAAGAAGAAGAAGAAGAAGAAGAAGAAGAAGAAGAAGAAGAAGAAGAAGATAAATGCAAACACGAAGAAAACGAACACCACAACCACCACTACCACCACCACCACAACCACCACAACCACCACCACCACCACCACCACCACCACCACCACCTCTTACCTCTGTGTTTGGCGAGGGCTGACGCTGCAGGAAACAGGAGAGGCAGCGCCAGTAGGAGGGGGAGCAGGCAGATTGTTACAGCAGGAGGGGTGTGTGGGGACATCCTTTGTGTGTCAAGTCCCTCGAATCCTTCCTCTTGTTGTTGTTGTTGTTGTTGTTGTTGGTAAGTTCTGATGACGTAGGATATTTGTTGTTGTTGTTGTTGTTTTTGTTGTTGTTGATTTACTTGGGTCCTTTTCTGGTGTCCTACGGTTTCCAGAGTCCTTGCCAGCATCCTTAGGGACATTTGTTTGTTTGTTTTGTTTTGTTTCTCCTTTGTTTATTTTGTTTGTTTATTTATTTTTCTTTTCTCATGTTGTTTTTTTTCGTGTTTTGTTCGTCTTTATTTTTTCTTAGTCATTTTTTTTCTTTCTTTCTTGTCTATCCTTTTTTTTTCATTAATTTGCTATATTTTTTTTCTGTTCTCTTCTTTGTCTTCTTGTCTTAATCAGTTATCTATTTAATTTCCACTGTTTCATTTTCTTTCGTTTTGATCATTTTCTTTTTTTATTTTTCTATCATTTCTCTTTTTTTCTTTTCTTTTATTGATTATTCGTTTTTGGTGTTCTTTTCATTTTTATTTCTCTATCTTTGCCTTCTTTTCTTTTCTGCTTTTTTTTCTCTCTTTATTAAACTGTCTCTCAGTTTTCACCCTTTCTTAATTTTCTTGTCTTAAATTCGCTAATTACTCACTTTCGTTGTTGTTTTCTTTTCTTTGCACTTTTCTTAATTATCTTTTCTCTTTTCTATTTCCTATTCTTATCTATCTATATTTATCAATTTATCTGCTATTTTTCTCTTTATTTACTATCTTGCTTTTGTTTATCTATCACACTTATCTCTTTATCTCTCTTCTCCTTTTTTTCTATTCCTCTTTCTCCTCTTCTATACGTTTATGTTCATTTTTAATTTCTTCTCTTTCATTCCTTATCTTTCTTTCCTTAATTATCAAACATTATCCTTCATCCACTTAATTTCTTTTCTTTCTTTCCTAATTCTCTCTTTTCTTTGTCACTTTTCGTTTCTTTATCAATCAACATTATTTTTTTCAACTTTTATTTGTTTATTTCTTTATTTTTCGGTTTATTTATAATTTTCAACTATAATTACACAAAGCACTTTAATTTTATCGCCTATTTATTTCATCATTCAATTTTTTTCTTGTTTTCTAAGCTTTCTTCGTCATTTTTTTTTCATTTTCTTGATTAATCACACACTAAATTAATCTTCGTCTATTTATTCCTTTGTTTATCCTATTTTCTTTTTTTTCTATTTTACTGTAATTTAACACAAAAAAAATTATATTCGATTATTAAAAAAAAATTGTTAAGTCTCCCTTGTTTCGTTTTCTTTGATACTGTTTTTCTCTAATCTATTTTTTTTATTTATTTCTTTATTTATTCTTTTTTTTTATTTCTTTATTCTGTTCTACGCTATTTCACCATTTCATCATCACAATACTAAAGAAAAAAATATCACTTAGTTTCCCTTCTCTCGTTTTCTTTCATACGCTCTTCTCACCCATTTTCTTTCTCTCGATTCCTTGATTTATTTTACGTTTTCTTTAGGATCACACACAAAAAAATTAAACCTCCCCTTAAAAAAATGCAATAGTTTCCCTTCTCTCGTTTTCTTTGATGTTTACTCTCATACAATTTCGATTCCTTTTTATTCGTCACACTACGTTTTCTGTTGCTTGCACGCACACACACACACACACACACACACACACAAACACACCATTTCTCGTTTTCTATGCCTATTTTCTAGCGTCACACTTGTATTGCATATTAAACTGTATCGTATTTTTTCCAACAGTGTAATTCTTTCCTCCTCCTCTTCCTCTTCCTTCTCCTCTTCGTCTTTCTCTTATTCCTCTTCTTTTTTTTTTCCCTTCCTGCAATATCAACTTGTTTCCTCGCTTCTCTCAATATTCAAATATTTGCGTGCGTTTCGTGTGTGTGTGTGTGTGTGTGTGTGTGTGTGTGTGTGTGTGTGTGTGTGTGTGTGTAAACGAGGCTCCATTGTTGCTATTTTCGTTTCCAGAGAGAGAGAGAGAGAGAGAGAGAGAGAGAGAGAGAGAGAGAGAGAGAGAGAGTTTATTTATTCATTTATTTTTGTCTTATTTCCTATTTTTTTTATTATTTTTGCTTTTTATTTTTGGGGAGAATTTATTTTTTTATTTCTTCTATTTTTTTTTTAAATGGAATTTCTAAAAATGGTTTGCCTTATTTTGGATTTTTTTAAACTTTATTTTTATTTTTCGTTTATTCTTTATTTATTACTTTTCATTTTTTGGGGTTAATTATTGATATTTTTTTTCTATTTTTTTCTATTATTTTTATTTATTGTTTCATTCTTAAGCCTTTTTCTTTATTTTTTCGCTTAATTGTTTATATTTTAGTATATTAATGCTTTAATTTTTTTACACTTTTACATTTAATTAATTTCTTTTTTGGTTAAACTGTTTATATTTTCATTATTTTCTTCATTTATCATCTTTTTGTACATTTATATATAATTTCTACCTTAACTTTTACTATTACTATCTTTCAATCATTTCACTTAATCGTCTGCTTTAATTTCATATACAAAATAAATCCTTATATATTTTTTTCTTTCTATTCTCTATTAAAAAAAAAAAATTTGTAATGCACGTTTTAAGAGTCTGCAATATTTCTCTTCCCTCTCTCTCTCTCTCTCTCTCTGTGTGTGTGTGTGTGTGTGTGTGTGTGTGTGTGTGTGTGTGTGTGTGTGTCCGCTACCCTTAAAAACTTGGGACTTCTTTTCATAACCTTTTCCAGAGTGTTTTAAAAAGTTTACCATTTCAGAAAAGAACCATCTTCTCTCAAAACACTGGAACTGCCTGCCTCTATTTCCTTCTTCTTATTTTTCCCCCTCTTTTTTCCCCTCCTCCTCTACTTTCCTCTCAGTTCTTTCCATCTCCACAACGCCACTGCCTCTGCCTCTATCTCTTACTGTTCCTTCTTCCTTCATTTCTTTCTTTTTTTCATCTTTCTTTCATTCATTTTTTTCTAGTTCATCTCAGCATCCACGTCTATTTATTTTGTGTTTTCTCTATTTCAGAAACTTCCTTCATCTGTCTCTTTCTCTCTCTCTCTCCCTTCCTTTCTCGTCTCGTTCTCTTCTCTCTCTCTCTGTTTCTTCCTCCTTTCCTTCCCTCCCTTTCTCCTTTTCCTTTCTTTCGTCTTCTTATACCTCTCCTTTCACACCCCATTCAAAACACTCTTCCTCTCTCTCCCTCTCTCTCTCTCTCTCTCTCTCACTTTTCCCTCCCTCTCTCCTCCCTCTCACTTCTAAGAGCATTCAAAACATACCTGCTCTTCTCTCTCTCCCTCGTACCTTCCCCCTCTCCCTCTCTCTCTCTCTCTCGACCTCTTTCCCACGCCTCCACCTCTCCCTCTCTCGCTCATCTATAAAACCATACACTTTTCGGGCCAAAAGGGTTGAGATCTTACGAAAATTTTATATATTGGCACCTTGAAATATAAAAACTAGAGGAAAGTTGAAAATGTGTCGCTTTTTTCCTCTTCTTTCCTCTTCTTTCCTCTTTCCCCCTTCTTTATTATATTCTTCCTTCTCCTTTGTTTACTCCTTCGCCCTCCTTCACCTCTTATTTGTCGTGTTTCCTGTTTCCTGTTTCCTCTTTCTTCTTCCTCTTCTTCTTCCTCTCGTTATTCTTTATCATATTCATCCTCTTCCTCCTCCTCCTCCTCCTCCTTCGGTTCTTCCTTCACCTTCCTTCACTTCTTGTATTTTGTCTTCTGGTTCCTCTTTCTTTTCCTTCTTCTTCTTCTTTTTTCCTCCTCCATTCTTCTTTCTTTCTCTATTATATTCCTTCTCCTCCTCCTCCTCCTCCTCCTCCTCCTCCTCTTTCGTTTACTGCTTCTTCCTCGTTCGCCTCCTGCACATCTCTTCTGCTTCCTCCTCCTCCTCCTTCTCCTTCTCCTCCTCCTCCTCCTCCTTCTCCTCCTCCATTTCAATTTTTCATGGTATATAATATTTGCTAACTCCTCCTCTTCCATCTCGTTCCTTTCCTTCTCTTCTTCTTTTCTTCCTTTTATTTCTCTTTTTCTCTTTAATGCATTTTTCCATCTTTGTTTTTTATTTTATTTTCTTTTATTTATTTTTTTATTCTTGTTTTCATACTCCCTTTTATCATTTTTTTCACTCACTCTCCTTTCTATTTTGTTCTTTATTTCTTCTTCTTCTTCGTCTTCGTCTTCTTCTTCTTCTTCTTCTTCTTCTTCTTCTTCTTCTTCTTCTTCTTCTTCTTCTCCTTCTTCTTCTTCTCTCTCATTCCTGGAAAAGAAGGAGAAAAAAGTTTATTACGTTTTTTGGCGAAGAAAAATTACATGTATGTGTGTGTGTGTGTGTGTGTGTGTGTGTGTGTGTGTGTGTGTGTGTGTGTGTGTGTGTGTGTGTGTGTGTGTGTGAATGCAAACACAATTCACACATATAATCACGCAATTCCTGGCACGGCGAAGAAGGAGAAAAACAAACAAACAACAAAAATAAACATTAAAATAAATAAATGAAAAAAAAATAAGAACTTGAGAAGATTAAACTTACACACATACACACACACACACACACACACACACACACACACACACACATTACTACTCTGTTTTTTTCACTTTTTTCAAATCCTCACAGCTTACTTTCACCCTTCCTTCCTTTTTCCAACACCCTTCACCCTTTTTCAACCACCCTACCCATTTCCAACCACCCTACCCATTTCTAACTACCCTACGCCCATTTCCAGCCATCCCATCACCCCCAACTGCTCTCTCTAGTTACCTACACCCCGTGGGAGTCTAAACTACCCCCCCAACTGCCCATAATTACCCATCACTACCCTTAACTACCCCAGGCTGCGCTAACGACCTCTAGAGCGCGGAGTCACGAGAGGGAGGCAGTTACCGAGTCTGGCCACATCCTACAGGGTCATCTTGCTCACTTTATGGAACACCCTGTAGGTAATTACAAGTTTTTGCACCACCGGGTCTCGCCATCTTAAGCCAATAACTGTTTTTGGGGGTTCAGGGGCGGGGGGGCGTCTTGGGGGGTCTGGTGAAGTTAGAGGGGGGTGGAAGAGGAAGAAGAGGACGAGGTGATGATGGTGAAGATCAAGAACAAGATTAAAAACAGGAAGAATAAAAAGAAAAAGAAAAGAAAAGAAAGAATGAAAAGTTGTAGTAGTAGTAGTAGTAGTAGTAGTAGTAGTAGTAGTAGTAGTTGCCATAAGTAATTCACCCTAATCTTCTGGCGCGCGCGTGTGTGTGTGTGTGTGTGTGTGTGTGTGTGTGTGTGTGTGTGTGTGTGTGTGTGTGTGTGTGTGTGTGTAAGAGCCCACGGAACGAGATAGCGTGTACACATCTAATATTAACACACACACACACACACACACACACACACACACACACACACACACACACACACACACACACACACATATTCTCCCAGTAATTCTCAGACTTTCCTTTACATATTCCTTCATAAACCACCACCACCATCACCACCACCATCACCACCACCACCACCACCACCACCATCACCACCACCATCGTAATCATCAGTTTACACAAATGCAGAGCCACACCTGCATAAATCCAACACACACACACACACACACACACATGTATCCTTCGCATGAGGAGGAGGAGGAGGAGGAGGAGGAGGAGGAGGAGGAGGAGGAGGCTGGAGAGAAGCATTTTGGATATCGAAAGAGAGAGAGAGAGAGAGAGAGGAGTGGTGAAAGAAGCAGGAAGAGGAGGGAAGAGAGGAGGAAGAGGAGGGAAGAAGGAAGGAAGGAAGGAAGGAAGAGAAAAGGAATGAAAAAAGGAGGAAGGAAGGAAGGAAGGAGGGAAGAAAGAAGGGAAGGAAGAAAGAAACGAACGAATGAACGAAAGACGATGAAAGAAAAAACAAAAAAAAATGGTGAGTGAAAAGAAGAGAAAAAAAGAGAAAAATTAAAAAAAAAACACGAATAAAAAGGAAAAAAGCAAAAATAAAAGGAAAGAAGAAGAGGAAGAAGAAAAAAAAATCAACAAAGACGAAGAGAAAAGAGAGAAAGATAGAAAATAAAGAACAAAGAAATCCGAGCGAAAGAGAAAAAGAAAATTGAGAGAAAGTAACACATAAAGAAAAAGAAAGAGAAAAAACAGGAAAAGGAAGAGAAGAATAAAGAAAAAGAGAAATGGAAGAGAGAGAGAAAGGGGAGAGGAAGAAGAGGGGAAGGAGAGGAGTGTTAAGTGAGAGTGAGGGGAGGGAATGGGAGAGAGAGAGAGAGAGAGAGAGAGAGAGAGAGAGGAATAAAGAGAGAGAAAGGAGGAATGAACAATAGTGAAAGAGGGAAGGAGAGAAAGAGAGAAGAAGAGAAACAGAAAAAGAGAGAAAACGAAAGAGTAGGTACAAGAGAAAGGAGGAATAAGAGAGAGAGGGGAAGAGGAAGGAGAGAGGAGAGGGAAGGGAAGGAATGAGAGAGAGAGAGAGAGAGAGAGAGAGAGAGAGAGAGAGAGAGAGAGAGAGAGAGAGAGAGAGAGAGAGAGAGAGATGAATAGAAATGAATACAAAAGAGAGGGGAGAATAAAAAGCAGAATGAGAGAGAGAGAGAGCGAGAGAGAGAGAGAGAGAGAGAGAGAGAGAGAGAGAGAGAGAGAGAGAGAGAGAGAGAGAGAGAGAGAGAGAGAGAGAGAGAGAGAGAGAGAGAGAGAGAGAATGAATAAATAAAGAAAAGAAAATCATAAAAAGAGGAATTAGAGAGAAAGAGAAAAAGATTAAGAGAGAACGAACACGAAGGGAGAGAGAAAGAAAGAGAGAAAGAGAGGGAGAGGGACAGAGGGGGAGAGGGGAGAGTGAGGGGGGATTGAAAGGTTAATATACACCATTACAAATTATTTAAGAACCAGAGAGAAGACGAGAGGGGGGAAGGGGTCAAGGCTGGTAGAGTACAGAGAGAGAGAGAGAGAGAGAGAGAGAGAGAGAGAGAGAGAGAGAGAGAGAGAGAGAGAGAGTGCTGTGTGACCTTTCCCTGCGTCTTGTGGCTATGTGGTTGAGGTTGACACGGTAGAGGTCAAAAGAAACAGAGATAATGTTATGATCAGAAATTTATTTGTTTTTCCGTTTTCTTTCATTAGTGTATCTTTTATCTCTCTCTCTCTCTCTCTGTCTCTGTGTCTCTCTCTATCTCTCTATCTCTAATTCTTGCGTTTTTTTTTTATAAAGGTAGCAGAGAAACAGAGATAGACATAGACAGGCAGAAAGCTACAAACAAACTAACACATGTATGTATAACCGGGTGCTCATATCACTCAAAAAGAAAACGAGTCGGTGAGCAGAAGCAATCAGAGGGGAAACTTAGCTAATCAACACCATCACTTGGCAAAGGACACTATTACCAACTCAACCCAAGACTTCTATCACCCTTTGTGCTGTTACCAAGGGAGAGGGGAGTGAGAGGGGAGTGAGAGGGGAGTGAGAGTGAGAAAGCAACACCTCTTCTTCCTCTTCCTCCTCTTCCTTCCTCCTCTTCCTCCTTCCTCTTTGATTTTCTCTCTTTTTTTCTCTCTGTGGGAAGTGAGACGGGAATGAGAGGGAAGTGAGAGGGGAGTGAGAGGGGAATACAAGGACTCTTCCTCATCTTTCTCTTACTCCTCCTCTTCCTCTTATTCTCACATTTCTTCAGTTTTTCTCTATTCTTCTTTTATCTTCAAATTCTCTCTTTCTTTTCCTTCCTTCCTTTCTTCTTCTTTCTCTCCTCAGACTCCCTCCTCCTCCTCCTCCTCCTCCTCCTCCTCCTCCTCCCTACTTGACCTTCCCTCTTTTCTCTTTGTTCTTCTCCTTTCTCTCTTCCTCCTCCTCCTCCTCCTCCTCCTCCTCCTCCTCCCATTATTCTTTCTCCCATTCCGCGTCTCCTCTCCTCCTTTGTCCTCCTATTATTCTTCCTTAACCTCCTCCTTCATAACCTCCCACCTTCTTCTTCCTTTTGTTCTCCTCCTCCTCCTTCTTCTCTCTCGCTCCTCCCCCCTCTTCTTCTTCCTCTTCCTCTTTATTCTTTATTATTATTATTATTATTATTATTATTATTATTATTATTATTATTATTATTATTATTATTATTATTATTCATTCTCTTCTTCCTCCCTCTCCTCCTCCTCCTCTTCTTTCTCTTCTTCTTCTTCTCCTCCTCCTCATTATCATTATCCTCCTTGTCTTTAAGTAGTTACCTTTTTCTAACTTAACTTCCTCCTCCTCCTCCTCCTCCTCCTCCTCCTCCTCCTCCTCGTCTTTAACCTTTTCATTCTGTTCCTTAATCCCCTCCTTCCCTTTCTTTTAAGTTTCTCCTAAGTAATTTCCTCCTCCTCCTCCTCCTCCTCCTCCTCCTCCTCCTCCTCCTCCTCCTCCTCCTCCTCCTCCTCCTCCTCTTCCTCCTCCTCCTCCTCCTCCTCCTCCATTTCCTGCACATTTTCAATAATCTCCAAAATGACCTTCCTCCTCCTCCTCCTCCTCTTCCTCCTCCTCCTCCTCCTCTTCTTCCTCCTCCTCCTCCTCCTCCTCCTCCTCCTCCAGCAGATGTTAGGTTACAATATTAATTTAACCAATACTTGACAACATCCCTCCCCCTTCCCCCCTTCACCTGTCACGCCCTTCCTCTACCCCACCCTTCCTTACCTGTCATACCCCCACAGCCCCCCCCCACACCTGTCACCTGCCAATTAAGGTACAGGTTGGGCGTCACTTTGAAACAGTAAAGAGAATTAGCTATGTGTGTCTACAGTTCTCTTAGTGGCGTCCTGTGTGTGTGTGTGTGTGTGTGTGTGTGTGTGTGTGTGTGTGTGTGTGTGTGTGTGT
>NC_087197.1:1322500-1325000 GCF_035594125.1 Scylla paramamosain | reverse complement strand
AGCTGCCTTTCATCACAGCTTCACTCACCGTGTTTCGAAGTCCCGGAGCACATTGTGAAGCCTGTTATTGCCGCTACTCCTATCACTTCCCCCCTCTCGCCTCCCTTCCCCCGCCACACACCCCAGCCCCTCTCCCCATCACCTCCAACTCCCCAACACCCTCTTGCACATCCTGACACCATCCACTACGCATCTTGAAACACACAATAATACCCACACGTACACAAACACACACTAACACACCCACACACCAACACACCGCAACACACCCACACGCCCTCCCCACACCCCCACGACCCCCTGATAGTTAAAGGTAAGACGTGAAGCGATTAGTGAGCAAGCGGTAATGAGCAATTGGACCCTACAGGTAACGGGAGACCAAGTGTTAGGTTTTGAAGCTTCGGGGACATTGTGAAGCATGTCATGGTGGGGCTTCGAAGCTAAGGATTTGTCTTGAACGTGAAGGAAAATGATATATATGTGTGTGTATGTGTGTGTGTGTGTGTGTATGTGTGTGTTTCGTCCTGCCTACGTTGCAAAAGTTTCGTTAATTAATCATCTTTATTCATAAGAAAGAGAGGGAGAGAGAGAGAGAGAGAGAGAGAGAGAGAGAGAGAGAGAGAGAGATTGAATATTTTATCCTCTCTCTCTCTCTCTCTCTCTCTCTCTCTCTCTCTCTCTCTCTCTCTCTCTCTCTCTCACATAACTAACATTCTAACATTACCCTTCACTTCCTCCTCCTCCTCCTCCTCCTCTTCCTCCTCGTCCTCTTCCTTGCTTACTCCCGTTTTCTGTCCACAGTTGGGCGTGTACTTAGCAAACAGTTATTAATGCATCTGTCTGTTATCCTTCCTTGCGTTTAATTGCACGGGACTCAGCAAGCACACACCGGCTCTTTAATGTCTTATTGCTTGTGTGTATGCTAGTGGTAGTAGTAGTAGTAGTAGTAGTAGTAGTAGTAGTGACACCACCACCACCACCACTAACAGAAAACACCAATAAACATGCAATCACTCCATCCTCCATCTGGTCACGTCACCAACCAGCCGCGAGACTGTTACCTGTGTTAGCTGGCACTTTTACCTTGCACCTGTTAATTAATTCTCACGTTTGGCGCATCGGATAAAGCGGGAAACAGTGGGGCTCGGAAATTCGGTTAGAAAAATAGGTGGAGGTGAGGCATCAATGAAATGAAAACGTGAATTGATGGAAAAATGCGAAGAGAATGGATGTGCAGGCAGCGCACGGCGTAACCTAATTATCGTGTTATGTAATGGATTAATTGGGATGAATGGCACTGAATGGGGATAAATATGTAGTTTTCTGCGCTTTTTTTTTTTTTTTGTCTTTCCGCATCCTGAGGTGATTAGCTGGGTTGTTAAGAGTGTTTCTCCTGTTAATAGTGAAGAAAGTTTGTTTAATCTGACTGAAACCGTAAAAACACCCTTGAAAACCTGTATCATTTTGTCATTATCATTTTCAAGGCCAATGAGGTGATTAGCGGGGTTGTTAAGAGTGTTTCTCCTGTTAATAGTGAAGAAAGTTTGTTTAATCTGACTGAAACCGTAAAAACACCCTTGAAAACCTGTATCATTTCGTCATTATCATTTTCAAGGCCAGTGAGGTGATTAGCGGGGTTGTTAAGAGTGTTTCTCCTGTTAATAGTGAAGAAAGTTTGTTTAATCTGACTGAAACCGTAAAAACACCCTTGAAAACCTGTATCATTTTGTCATTATCATTTTCAAGGCCAATGAGGTGATTAGCTGGGTTGTTAAGAGTGTTTCTCCTGTCAATAGTGAAGAAAGTTTGTTTAATCTGACTGAAACCGTAAAAATACCCTTGAAAACCTGTATCACTTCGTCGTTATCATTTTCAAGGCCAATGAGGTGATTAGCTGGGTTGTTAAGAGTGTTTCTCCTGTTAATAGTGAAGAAAGTTTGTTTAATCTGACTGAAACCGTAAAAAACACCCTTGAAAACCTGTATCATTTCGTCGTTATCATTTTCAAGGCCACTGAGATGACTAACCGGGTTAACAATGTAGAAAGTTTGTTTAATCTGTGACTGACACCATAAAAACATCCTTGAAAAACCTGTGATTATTCTTTAAGATTACAAAGGTGATTAAGCCACGTTCTCAAGAGTGTTTCTCCTGACAATCACGCAGGAATCTTGCTAATCTGTCACTAGAACCGTAAAAAACACTTGAAAATTCCGTGTCACTCCAACTAGAGGCTCTTCAATGTAGTGGAGATGCAGCGAAGAGGTTTCAAAATAAGATCATTACTACTAACTTAGCGTAACTTAACCTAACCTAACCTGGCCTGACTATCGTGTTAGGCAGTGTATTAATTAGAATAAATAGCAAGGAATGGAGTTAAATGTGTATTTTTTATATATTTATTCGTTTCTAAGGCAAATTTTAATGTATTTCTTCATTTCAGTGCTTTCATAATTTTTTTTTTCAATGCGTCATCATAACGAGAAGGGCTTGACTACTA
>NC_087197.1:1310000-1312500 GCF_035594125.1 Scylla paramamosain | reverse complement strand
GAGAGAGAGATGACAGACAGGTACATTAAACAAAGACAAATATAATTAGACAGGCAACACAACAGGTAACAGATGACAGGTTGGACAGGTAAGAAAACAGGTGACAGGTTGGACAAGTAAGACAACAGATAAGACAATAGATTTAATACAATAGGAGGATGACACAGTAGATAAGCCTGCCACGTGTAGGAATGGTGGCTTCTTGCAGCTTCCCTTATTTCTTATGTTCTTGTGTGAATACGATAGATACCAAGGAGACAGCACAGGTAAACAACAGGTGAGGGAGATAGAGAAATAGAAGAAAGTGAAGAATATAGCAGGACAGGTGAAGGGAGATAGAGAAATAGAAGAAAGTGAAGAATATAGCAGGACAGGTGAGGGAGATAGAGAAATAGAAGAAAGTGAAGAATATAGCAGGACAGGTGAAGGAGATAGAGAAATACAAAAAAAAAATGGAGAATGCAACAGAAAAGGTAAGGAAAATAGAGAAATAGAAGGAAATGAAGCAGAATACAGAACAGGTGAAGTAGAGAGATAAATAAATAAAAAAAAAATGAAATAGAACACAGCATTAATGAACACTCCGAAATAAATTGAACTAAATGAAACGATAACATTGAAATAAAGACAAAAAAAAAAAAAAAAAAAAAAATTATATATTACCTTGACAGCCAGACACAGACAGACGCACACACACACACACACAGACACACACAGACACCATACCTCTTCCCTCCCCCTCCTCCCCCCACTCCTTTCTATTTCCACATCACGCCAGATGGTCATAATTAAAATACCTGCCATAAATGTACCTGCAAATTATCATATCTATAATACGGGGCAATATAGCACTTTGTTGCCGCCGTCCCGTGAAATGCCCGGCCTGCTCCCCCGTGCCCTTGGTGGTGGTGGTGGTGGTGGTGGTGACAACAACAACAACAACAACAACAAAGATTCCTACAACTACGACCACCACCATCACCACCGCCGCCAGACCCAAGAACATCACTATAAAAAAACATTAAAAACAAACAAACAAACAAACAAACAAACAACACAAACTAAAACCCTGAAAAAAATGAAAAAAAAAACACAAATAAGATCAAACAAACACACACACACACAAATGAAAAAAAAAATTAACACACAAACCCTTTCAAAACACCCACAATGCTTCTGGCCACCGCACACACCTCAAAATAAACAAACAAACAAATAAATAAAAAAAATATAATTAAATCATCGACACGCCAGAACAGGCACTCCCTTACGACTTATGAACATTAATCATTGAAATCCCACTGAGAACAGGTAAGCCATCAGCCAATTACAGGACAGGTAGGCTTAATTAACTCACCTTGCCTTATCTAATTACCTGCTGTGTGTAATATCTGAAGGTGGGTGAAAAATATACATCATTATTTGCTTTTATGAATGAAGCCACGAAAGGAGGATGGGAAGGAAAATAAGAAGAGAGTCATTTGCATAGGAGATTACGTGAGTGTGTGTGTGTGTGTGTGTGTGTGTGTGTGTGTGTGTGTGTGTGTGTGTGTGTGTGTGTGTGTGTGTGTGTGTGTGTGTGTGTTCTTATCGTCTTTTCTTTCCTGTTGTTGTTGTTGTTGTTGTTGTTGTTGGTATCTCTCTCTCTCTCTCTCTCTCTCTCTCTCTCTCTCTCTCTCTCTCTCTCTCTCTCTCTCTCTCTCTCTCTCTCTCTCTCTCTCTCTCTCTCCAGGGGACTAAACAGGGTCTTATTGACTATGATTTCCTAAGGGACACACACACACACACACACACACACACACACACACACACACACACACACACACACAGTACCTTTCTCTTTGTCTCTGCTTACGTGTCTCTGCCTGTCTGCCTGTCTGTCAATCTTGCATCTCTCTCTCTCTCTCTCTCTCTCTCTCTCTCTCTCTCTCTCTCTCTCTCTCTCTCTCTCTCTCTCTCTCTCTCTCTCTCTCTGGCGCAAAATTAGTTTACGTACTTTTGTAGAGAAAAAAATTAAAAAAAAGTCTTAAAAATGACTACATAAAAGAAAGAAAAAAACAATATTTTGAGTATATAAGAAAAAAATAGATTAAAAAAAGACTAAATAACTTTGTAACTTAATTAAATGTGTATTTTCTCCTCCCTTCATTAATTAAAGGCTCAAACCTGCACACTTACCTGTAAAATGCTCGCTAATTACTGATCTGTAACTCATCACCTGACAGAATAATTAAATACGAAGCCAATAAAAGGCGGGTAGCATTCTCCATTAATCTAACTTTAGTTATGGGTTTAAAATTCCATTCTCTCAAGATGTCGTTTTCTTTTCCGGAGTCATTGTTGTGATTTTTCTTCCGTTTTCTTTTGCGTGTTTCTATTTTTTTTTTTTTTTTCCGTGTTTTTTCTTGTTTTTGCTTCGAGATGAGATGGAACTCCTGGTATGACAAGAGAAGGAGGAGGAGGAGGAAGAGGAAGATGGAAGGACACGAAAGGAAGAGAT
>NC_087197.1:1302500-1305000 GCF_035594125.1 Scylla paramamosain | reverse complement strand
GAGAGACGGAAGCCAAATGCCAAGAGGAGTAGGAGGTGGAGGAGGTAGGAGGAGGAGGAGGAGGAGGAGGAGGAGGAGGAGGAGGAGGAGGTGGAGGTGGAGGAGGAGGAGGAGGAGCACAGACTGACAGATGAATGGAGAAGAAAAAAAGAAGAAGAAGAAGAAGAAGAAGAAGAAGAAGAAGAAGAAGAAGAAGAAGAAGAAGAAAAGAAGGACGTAGAAATAGAGAAGAGAAAGGAGGAGAAAAGAAGAGAAAGTAATAGAAGATGGAGAGAAGAAATGAAGGAAGAGAGGAAAAGAAGATAGAGAGAAAGATAGATGGATGGAGTGAAGAAAAGAAAAACAGAAAAGAAGAAGAAGAAGAAGAAGAAGAAGAAGAAGAAGAAGAAGAAGAAGACAAATTCACCACACTTCACCACAGTTCACCACAATTAAATAAATACCACCACCATCACCACCACCACCACAATCACAACACCACGGCCGCAACACACCCACACAACACTTTATATAACTTTTACAACCACCATCACCACCTCACTGTCTGTCTGTCAGTGCCACTCAGGAGGGCCGCGGCGAGCCAGCTGGTGCCACGCAGGGCCACGGAAGAACAGAGCAACACGTCCTCCTTCGCTGACGGCCGCTGCCACACTGCCTGCCTGCCAGACTGAGGTGGTGGTGGTGGTGGAGGTAGTGGTGGTGGTGGTATTCTCTGCTTGGACGCCTTAACTCTCTCTCTCTCTCTCTCTCTCTCTCTCTCTCTCTCTCTCTCTCTAACGTACTTTATTTTCTAGTATATTTTAAGCTCATTTTCTTTAACCATTCCCCATTTTCTTTAAGGAGTAGCTAAAGTAAAGATGATGTTATCCCAAACTCCTTTCTTATTTATTTTAGTTAATTTTTAAAGCATTTTCCTTCAAACGTTCATCATAAATTCCCTTTGCTACTTTATTTTATTTATCTATTTTTTTTTTACATTTCAAACCCACTTTCTTTCAAATCTCCTCGTTTTCTTTAAAGGAGTACGGTAACTAAACTAAGAAATATTTCATTCATACCAAGTTTTTTTTTGTTTTGTTCTTTATCTTATGTTCACCAAATGCTCCTCAAAACACCTTTTTTTCCTCCATTTTCCTTAAAGAGCCGTTAAACTTTCTCCTTCTTTCAACTTTTCTTTATTTTCCTTCATTTTTCCTACATTTTCAACTTTCAGAACCCAAACTTCTTGAAGGGGAGACTCTACTAAGGACAAATCTAGCTAGAAATTATGTTTTTAGTATTCTGTTTGTTTTTACGTCTGTAACTCAACGTGTTTCCCATTTTCTTTTCCTTCCCCCTCACTTCCATTTTCTTTTCTCTCACATTTTCACGTTCAAAAACCACAATTTATTTATTTTTTTCTTAAAGGGGACATTCATCTACACTAAATTCTTCACCGTAATCTCTCTCTCTCTCTCTCTCTCTCTCTCTCTCTCTCTCTCTCTCTCTGTCTGTCTTTTCCATTTTCTATCTCATAATTTTTTTCAGCTTTTAACTTTCCCAGATCTCTGTTTTCTTACGGCCATGCACGCTCAAACCCTCTCTATTTAAAAAAAAAAAAAAAACTCTATTTAACAAAACAAAATTCATCACCATAAACCCTTTTTTTAACCCTTATTTTTCCCTACTTTCCTACGTGAACACTTCCCCCACCCCTTCCTTTAAACTCTCCCTTTTCTACACTCCCATTTTCTTTCAAACACAATACTCTTTAAAGGAGCAACTAAACAAAAAAACACAATTTCTTGGCGCCACTCTTTCTATCTTTTTCTAACATTTAACCTTGCACAGGGAACGGCCAAAAACATACACAGTTCAGGCCGTCCCATGAATCCCTCCATCCATTGACTTTGAAGCTTCACTAGAAATTGCATCAAGTCAATTCAGGAAGCCACGGGAAGACGAGGGAGGGAGGGAGGGAGGGAGGGAGGGAGAGAGGATATGGACAGGTGTGTGGACAGAAAGGTAGATGAACAAAAGTGATGATGGACAGATAGGTGGACAGGTAAAGTTGGCAGTAGAAAGAAGAGGAGACAAGTGGGTTAGACAGTTACATGTACAAAGGTGTGAATATTTAGACAGGTAATTGAACAGTTAGAAGTGATAATACAGGACAGGTGGGTGGACAGATAGACAGGTAAATAAAGGTGGTGAAAGAGAAAATGGGATAGGTAGATAGATAGATAAACAGGGAAAGGTGATGATAGGTGATGATAGACAGATAGATAGACAGAGGGGAACATACATACGAACAAAGCCAGACAGACGTTTTTTAAAGATAGACAGGTGGATGGGATTAATAACATATGGGATGACAGACAGACAGACAGACAGACAGACAGACAGACAGACAGAAACAGATAGACAGACGGATGAAATCATACATACATAGACAGAGAGAGAGAGAGAGAGAGAGAGAGAGAGAGAGAGAGAGAGAGAGAGAGAGAGAGAGAGAGAGAGA
>NC_087197.1:1295000-1297500 GCF_035594125.1 Scylla paramamosain | reverse complement strand
GAGAACGAAGGAAAGAGGGAGGAGGAGAAGGAGGGGAAGAAATTATAAAGAAGATGCTGATAAATGTGAAGGAATGAAGAAGAGGAGAAGAAAAGATGAAGAAGAGGAAGAAGGAGATGGAGGAATTGAAACAAACAAATAAATAATAAAACAATAACGAAGGAGAGAAGTAAAGAACAGAAAACGAAAGGGGTGAAGGAGGCAACGAAGGAAGGAAGAAGTAGGTAAAGAAGAAGAAGAAGAGAAGGAAGAAGATACAAAACACTGATTTAAAGAATGAAGGAACAATGAAGAAAATGATGAAGGAAGGAGAAGAATAAGGAAACGAAGAGAAGGAGAGAGTGAAACAGGAATAAAGGAATGAAGAGATGAAGGAGAGAATGAAGGAAGTGAAGGAGAAATGAAGGAGGAGGGAAAAGAAGAAGGAAAGAGAGAGAAAAAATGGAGGGATAATAAATAAAGGTACATTAGGAGGAGGAGGAGGAGGAGGAGGAGGAGGAGGAGGAGGAGGAAGAGGAGGAGGAGGAGGACTGAAGTGAATGGAGGAGGTGAAAGAAAACAGACATTGGGAGTAGAAGGAGAAGGAGGAGGAAGAAGAAGAAAGGAAGAATGGAAGAAAAATGGAGGAGGAAGAGGAGGAGGAACAGCAGAGGAAAGACAGGGCGAAGAAAGGAGGAAATGGAGGAGAAAGTGAGAGGAAGAGAAAGAGGAGTGGGAGGAAGAAGGAGGAGGAGGAGGAAGGTCGCAAAGAAGAGTAAACGAGGAGAGAGAGAGAGAGAGAGAGAGAGAGAGAGAGAGAGAGAGAGAGAGAGAGAGAGAGAGAGAGAGAGAGAGAGAGAGAGAGAGAGAGAGCAGAAAATTAATGAGTAAAAAATGAAAGAAAATGAATGACAGAATAGAAAGACAGACAGACAGACAGACACACAGACACACAGACAGACACACAGACACACAGACACACAGACAGACAGACACACAGACACACAGACAAAGTGAAGTTAAGTCTTATTTTCAAAATCTGCCCAGCTGCAACTTTCTCTCTCTCTCTCTCTCTCTCTCTCTCTCTCTCTCTCTCTCTCTCTCTCTCTCTCTCTCTCTCTCTCTCTCTCTCTCTCTCTCTCTCTCAAAAACTGAGAAAATAAAAAAATAAAAAAAAATAATTAAATATCTCTTTTCCAAACCTGCTCCACACCTGCTCCACACCTGTTCCCTTCCACATCTACACACACCTTCACCTTCCCGTCCTACACCTGTTCTTCCACTCCACACCTAGACAACCCCCACACACCTCCACACACCCTCCCCACACCTGCACATCACACACCTGTCATCTCGAAAGGACCGTCTCCACACCTGTTCAAATTTGAATTTCGACATATGTGTTATTCTCTCACATTTATTAGCACATATATGGAAATTTTGTTGGACAGGTGTGGTGGTAGTAGTAGTAGTAGTAGTAGTAGTAGTAGTAGTAGTATCGTTAATATCACTAGTCACTAAACAACAACAACAAACAAACAAACAAACAAACAAAACAAGACGGAACACAACACCGTTTACTTATAGAAATTCACCTTTGTATACCTGTCTTATTCTTCCTCCGTCTCCTGAGTGAGGAAAGAAGAGGAAGAAGGAAGAGGGAAGAGGTGGGGGGAAAGAAAGAAGTGAAGAGATGAGAGGAAAGAAGGAAAAGGAGTAGGGAAATGGGAAGAAGAGAGGAGGGAAAAGGTTAAGAAGGAGGAAGAGGGAAGAGAGGAAGAGGGGAAAAGGAAGGAGGGAAACAGAGAAGAGGGAAAAGAAGGGAAAAAGGTGAAGGAAATGATAGGTAACTAATGCAATGGGGGGAAAGGAGGGAAACAGAAGAAAAGGGAAAAAAAGAAAAGTTTGGAAGAAGGAAAGAAAAGGAACGGGTAGAAGGTTGAGAGGAGGAGGAGGAAGAGGAGGAGGAGGAGAAAAGATTAAGAAAAAAGAACATACAAATGAAAAGAGAGATGGAAAACAAAGGGAAAGAGAAAAGAGAGGGGAAAAAGGAGGAGAAAGAAGACAAAGAGGAAACAGAAAAACGGACGAGACAAAGAGACAAAAAAACGTTGACAGAAAAAGGAAAAAAAGGAAAAAAAAAGGAGGGAGGAGGGAGGGAAAGAGAGAGAAAGGGAAGAGGGGAGAATAAATATTTCCTCACCTCCTCTCTTTCCCTTCAACGGAACAACAAAGATCACGCGGCGCCATCTTGAAAAAGAAAGAAAGAGAGAGAGAGAGAGAGAGAGAGAAAGAAAAGAAGGAAGGAAGGAAGGAAGGCACAAGAATTATAGAAAAATGCATGAAAGAATTAAGAGAAAAACAGAGAAAAGTGCAAGAAAAGAGGAGATAAAGTAGTAGCAGTAGTAGTAGTAGTAGTAGTAGTAGTAGTAGTAGTAGTAGTAGTAGTAGTAGTAGTAGTAGTAGATATAAAGAATGTAAGTAGTGTCGTGTTATGAGGCAATACTGGTGAATTACGGAA
>NC_087197.1:1277500-1282500 GCF_035594125.1 Scylla paramamosain | reverse complement strand
CCTCTCTCTTTTTCTTTTCTTTTTTTTTCTTCTTTTTCAATTATTTTTTACCTCTATCCTTCACTTTTTCAATTACATTCACTCAAACGCTTTACATAAATTAAAACCATGCTCTATTTTCTCTTCGTCTCTATTCTTTCGTTTTGTTTTCATTTAAACGCGCGCCACTTTATTTTATCTATTTCGTCCTTCTATTCCCTGAGGTGTTCTATCTTTACACTACAAACGCAAAATAAAACACTCTATTATCACAATCTGTACTTTTTTTAGCAGCGCGTCTTTCATTCTTTTGTATTTCCATTTCCTTTTTTCACACTTCAAAGGGGCACTTAAATAAATAGACAGATGGATAGATTGATAAATATATAAAGTACGTTTTCTTTTAATACGATTTTCTTTGAGTTTCCCCTTCTATTTGCTTCGTTTTCTTTTTCTTTTTTTTTTTAATATATGTTGCCATTCATTCATCTACTATTTATTTGTGTTTATGCCTTGTTTCTCGTGTTTTCCCGGGCCTTGGTGGTGTTGGAGAGATAAGAAGGGAAAAATATAAATTGTTTTGAATATCTAGTCATTTATATAGCTGTAGGAAGTGAAGAATCCGGTTTTTAAAAGGGTATTATTGGAACCTCTTACCACTGCTGTTCCTTGTATTCATGTATGTTTCCCTCGTGTTTCCTGTGCCTTGGTGTTAGTGCACTTATGAGGGAAAATTAATTCAGTATTTTTTTTTAATTTTTGTCGGGTCATTTAGCAGTAATAGGTGTTGAATCTCGAGTTTTACGAGTGTATCAGTGTTGTTAGACCCGCCCCTAAACTTCCTTGTCTTTTTTTTTTTTTTTTTTTTGTGTGTGTGCATGTTTTCGGTGTTTTGGTGTTAGTTAATTAAATGATGAGGTTGAAGGGAAAAATAGGCATTGTTGTTGATAATTGTTATTGCTCGTCTTCAGGAAATACTGTCAGAGAGGGCTAGTAGGCTATTCTTGCCATCTACCGCCAACGTAACATCTGTTTTCCTTCTTCCCCTCTGATATTTTCTTAATTTACCGTGTTTTCGAGGCCTTTAGTGTAATAAAATGAAAATAAAACCAGGAAAAAAACAACCTTATGAATATTTAGCCCATCATGAAGACATAACAAGCATATGATACTAAATTTAGCGTCATCATTTTTGCTACCCTTCTTTTTCATACTTTCCATACTTTTCCATACTTTTCATACTTTCGTCTAGTATTTCGTTATCTTTATCGTGTTTCCGGTGGGCTAGAATTATGCAAATAAATTAATGACGAGTAAAAAACATCCTAGTTAATATACAGCGTAGTATTTAGCATGGAAAGCAAAGAGTGATTTATTTCAGCGATATTATTGAAACGCCATCCCAGTTTTTTCATCCTTCCGTCTATAAGTTAGCCCTATTTTTATCCTGTTTTCGAGGCTTTATTGTTGATTTACTAAAATATAAAGAAAAAAAAACATAACTTTAAATATACACCGCAGCATTCAGGCACAATAACGAAAGAATCAGATATCTTAACCATATTATCGAAGCACACCTCTTCCCCCATCCCCCCGAACACTTCCCGCCAAAAGTTCCTCTTATGATTCATTCAGTGATCGGGAAGCAGCGAAGACGGGGGAAAAAAGCTCCTTATTTTAGTGAATTTACCCTAGCGCTGGCCATTTGTGAGGGTGCTGGGAGTGGAGCCAAGCGAAACACCCTTCATGTCAATCGCCAGTGAGAGAAGGGGCGAAAAGGAGAGAGGAAATAAGAGAAAATGGGACGAGAAGATGGAGGGAGGTGGCGATTCAGGGCAGACTGGAGCGCGAGTGAAAAGACTTACGTTTAAAAGGAAAAAAAAATTGATAAAGGTGATCCTGTGCCCTCTGCTCATCTCTGAGGAGTTAAGTACTGTGTTTATCTTCTTGTTTATGATGTGGCAGTTAAACTAGTCCTTTATATAGAGAAGAGATGTAGGAAATATGTTATAGTGAAAATTGAAAGGGAGTTACATAGCCAGGAAATTGAATAGAAAACGTGGTAGGAATAAGTATTGCTTGAATGAGTGTTTTAGTGTTTAACCAAATTGTTGTTTTCAAGTTATGGTTTATTCTGCATTAGGTTTTAAATATAGCCAGCAGGTTGTTATGACGCCAGCAGAGAGGGGAAAGTTAGCATAGGGAACTTATAATGCAAGCTAGGAACAATAATCCAGTTTTCTTCTTTGTTTTAAGGGGTGACTATTGTGTAATGTGTAATCTCTAGTTTCCTTCATTCTTTCCTTCCAGTTTTCCTTTCCTTCACCTTCACCTTCACTCTTCTTCCCTTCACTTTTTTTTTTACTTCAATTCTTCCTTCAGTGTCTTCCATCTTTTATTCATTCTTCCTTATTTCCACTTTTTCTTCCCATCCTTTTCGTCTTCCTTTCCTCTTCTTCACCTTGACCCTTCTTCCTTTCCTTTACTCCCATCTATCCTTCCCTTCCTTCCTTCCTTCCTTCCTCCAGTCCATCCTTGCTGCAACGAAATAATTCAAATTCAAAGCCTAAACCAGGAACACACACACACACACACACACACACACACACACACACACACACACACACACACACACACACACACACACACACACACACACACACACACACACACACACACACACACTTTTGCAACGAGAACGAGGAAGCAGAGGTCAAGTGGAGGGAAATGAGATGTTTGAAAGGGAAATAAAGAAGATAGAGTCATTTATATAGGAATTTGTCATGTATTTGAAGCTATAGAGGAAAATTTTTCTTTATCATATTTTTCTTCATATTTTCTGGTCTTCATTGGTATATAGATGTTTATTACTTATTCTATTGATTTATTTTTTTTAATTTATGTGTGCTTTTTATATATATTTGACCATATCTCTTTTTTTTTTTTCGGAAGTTATATTTGCATTTCAACTTATAAAAGACACCCCTATCTCGTTTTCTTTATCTCTTGTCTTTCCTAGGATGTTTATCGCGTGCTCTAAAGATGTTATGGTCCATTTGTGTGCGGTTTTTCATGTAAATTTGACTGTTTTTCGCTCGGTTTGTCGTTTTATCGTGGTCGTCTCTGCGGTGAAATGCATGCGGGCCGTGTAGCGCCGAGGGAGTGTGTTGTGAGCCGTGTAGCGCCCCGGGTCTGCTATTCATCGTCTGCTATTTTCAACCTTACCTCCTTTCCTTCCTTCCTTCCTTCCTTTCTTCCTTTCTTCCTTCCCCTGCTTCATTTTTTTTTTCCTCCTTACGTTTGTTTGTTTATTTATTTATTTATTTATTTGTTTGTTTATTTATTTATTTATTTATCTATGTTTTGTTTTCTAGTTTCGTTCCTTCTCTCCGTCCTTCTCTTCTTTCTTCCACCTCCTCCTTCTCTCTTCTTGCTTATTTTCTTCTTTCCCTACTTCCTTCTCCTTTCTTTTCTTATTCTTATTTTCCTTCTTTCCTTCCTTCCTTTTTTTTTCTCTATCTTTCGCTTTCCTTCTCTTCCTTATTTCTAACCTACTTCTCTCTCCTTCCTTCCTTCCTTCCTTCCCTTCTTTCTTTTAAAGTTCCTGCTCTCTCTCTCTCTCTCTCTCTCTCTCTCTCTCTCTCTCTCTCTCTCTCTCTCTCTCTCTCTCTCTCTCTCTCTCTTCCTTCCTTCCCTTTCATTTTCCCTCCACATCCCTTCTTCTCCATGTTTCATTCCCTCTGTACCTTCCCTGCACTTCATTTCTCATGTCTCTCTCTCTCTCTCTCTCTCTCTCTCTCTCTCTCTCTCTCTCTCTCTCTCTCTCTCTCTCTCTCTCTCTCTCTCTCTCTCTCTCTTCCTTCCCTTTCATTTTCCCTCCACATCCCTTCTTCTCCATGTTTCATTCCCTCTGTACCTTCCCTGCACTTCATTTCTCATGTCTCTCTCTCTCTCTCTCTCTCTCTCTCTCTCTCTCTCTCTCTCTCTCTCTCTCTCTCTCTCTCTCTCTCTCTCTGCCCTTTATTTTCCCCTCCTGTCATTTTTTTCTTACCTTTTCCACCCTTTCACCTCTTCCTCTCTCTAATCTTAACCCTTCCCCTTTATCAGAGCTCAGGTGAACCTATTCATTATCAATGAGTGGCCTTTTCACCTGGCTGGAGTGACCCGCTTCACCCCCACTGTCTCCATTGACCAGCTAAACACGCGAGGTCATTGCAGTGTTGCCAGGTGTCATAGGTGAGGACATGTGGCAACGGTGGAGACATAACATATTGGCGGGGGGTAGAGGAGAAGGAGGAAGAGGAGGAAGAATATGTGGAGAGGGGAATTAATGAAAAACTGATAAAAAAAAAACACAAAGGAAGCGATAAAAAGGTTAAAGGAGAAGAAGATGAAGGAATGAATGAATTAAAAACTTTATAAAAAGAATGAAAGCGAAGGAGAAGTGAAAATAAGATAATTAATTTAAACTTGTTAAATAAAAGGACATTGAAAAGAAGAATAAGAGAGAAGTGGACAATAAAGGGGAGAACGGATTAAACACTGATGAAAACGGGAATGAAAATAAGGATAAAAAGGAAGAGGGGAAGGAGGAGGAGGAGGTGGAAGAAAATAAATAGAGAATGAAATAAAAAATAAAAAAAAGTAATGAAAACAAGGATGAAAAAAACATGAGAAAAATAAAAATAAATGTGGAGATGAAGAAATAAAGAAAAAAGAAGAAGAAAACGGAAGAAGAGGACAACAACAACAACAACAACAACAACAAAACTAACACATAAGAAGAAGAAACTTTAGATGAGAGGAGAAGAGTAAAAAGAGAAAATGGAGGAGGAAGAAGAACAAAAAAAGGCGAAAGAGAAGAAGAAGAAGAAGAAAAGAAAAAGACTTCTAATGAAAAGAAACAGTAAAATATTCATAACTAATTTTTTTTATATAACATTCTTTACTTTTTTAATTCTTTCTTTTCTTTCGCCAATTACCGCTAAGAGAGAGAGAGAGAGAGAGAGAGAGAGAGAGAG
>NC_087197.1:1267500-1272500 GCF_035594125.1 Scylla paramamosain | reverse complement strand
AGAGAGAGAGAGAGAGATTAATGTTTTACTAGTCATTAGAGTTATAAGTGGAAATATTAACATCAATGGAACTCTCTCTCTCTCTCTCTCTCTCTCTCTCTCTCTCTCTCTCTCTCTCTCTCTCTCTCTCTCTCTCTCTCTCTGGAATGCCTTTGTCAATTCAAATAAAGACAACAACAACAACAACAAAAATATAGGAAAAAAAGGAAAGGCCAGCTGGGAATTAGATGATGAAAGCTTCAAAAGGAATGCGTTGAGCGAGGCTTCGAAGCTTCGGGAGTGAAGCAAACAAGGCCCGGGACGCTCAGAGACGCTACAACGGATTACAAGGTCACGGTGAAGCAAGGTCAGGTCAGGTTAGGTAAGGGGAAGATTTTTTTTTCTTTTTTCTTTTTTTCCTTTTTCCTTCTATTTCTTTTCTTTTTTGTTTTGTTTTTCTCTTCTTTATCTTTTTTTCTTTCTCCTTCCCCTTCTCCTTCTCCTCCTCCTCCTGCTCCTCCTCAACATCGTAATTTTCTTCATCTTACTTCTCTTTCCCGCCATCCACCACCACCTCCTCCTCCTCCTCCTCCTCCTCCTCCTCCTCCTCCTCCTCCTCCTCCTCCTCCTCTCAGGCCTGAATAACCATTGAGTAGAGTCTTTGTTCCTTCGTTCTTCATGCATTCATTATTTGGGTGCTTGACGACACAGCGTGGGCCTTACCGCGCCTGCACGCCCTCACACCTCTCCCGAGCCCTGCCACGCCTTCTGTTCAATCCCCCACACGCCCTCCTAACATTACTATTCTCTCTCTCTCTCTCTCTCTCTCTCTCTCTCATTGCCGCAGTGTTGCATCTCTAGCTGTCTTCTACCGCTATTTTCACGCTAACTGCTCTTCTGATCTTGCTAACTGCACGCCTCCCCTCCTCCCATGACCTCCCTGCACAACACTTTCTTCCTTCTCTCACCGCTATTCTGTCCACCTCACTAATGCAAGAGTTAACCAGTATTCTCAGTCTTTCATCCCTTTCTCTGGTAAACTCTGGAACTCCCTGCCTGCTTCTGTTTTTCCTGTCATACCACCCTGACTATGAAGACACTCAACACGCATAAATTACACAAAAACTTTTTACTAATACTTAAAAAAAAAAAAAAAAAAAAAAAAATATTGTAGCAAATACTTTCACACGGAATATTGGCACAAATTTTCGTCATTGTGGTGTTCAGTGGAGCGCAAGAGACGCCATTACTGCCTCATGTATTATTTAGCTCAGCCGGACTGGAAATATGACTTGTGTGACTCACCGGAACGAGGGGAAACTTTGGTATGTTAATTTGTACGTGTTTATGTTGTGCGTTCCCGTTTTCTCTCCGTTTTCTTTGATGTTTTGTTATTTTGTTAGTTTTGTTTTTCTTTATTTTTTTTTTGTGGTGGTGGTGTGGATGATATGTTTTTTATGTGTTTTTTTAATGTTTTTTTTTTTGTTTTTTATTTATTTATTTGTTCATTTTGTTTTGTTTTTTTTTATTTTTTTTATTTATTTATTTATTTATTTTGAGAATGGGAAACTTTTTGTGTGTGTTTTGTTTACTTGCGCTGTTTTTGTTATTGTTTTTGTTTTTTTTTCATTTTTTCTGTGTATAGTCTTTCCTTCTTTTGCTTTTTTTTCATTTTTATTTTTATTTTTTTCTTTCTTCCTTTCTTTATTTTTTTTCATTCTGTTTTTATGTTTGTTTGTTTGTCTGTTTGTTTGTTTCTCTTTCTCTGATTCCGTTTGTCGTCTCTCTCTCTCTCTCTCTCTCTCTCTCTCTCTCTCTCTCTCTCTCTCTCTCTCTCTCTCTCTCTCTCTCTCTCTCTCTCTCTCTCTCTCTCTCTCTCTCTCTGATATTAAAGCCTAGATCTCCTTGTCCCTTGCAATGGTGGTGGTGGTGGTGGTGATGGTGGTGGTGGTGGTGGTGGTGGTGGTGGTAGCAGAGAGAAGTGTCTTGTGTATGAAATTGAAGTCAGGTTTGCAATGAAGGTTAATCTGATAAAGAGAGAGAGAGAGAGAGAGAGAGAGAGAGAGAGAGAGAGAGAGAGAGAGAGAGAGAGAGAGGTGTGTGTGTGTGTGTGTGTGATATACTGACATAAACAAACAGACAGACAGACAGACAGACAATCATAAACGAAAGAAAGAAAATTGAAAAAAAAACTAAAGAAAAAAAAAGTCACTAAGGAAATTAAAAGCATATCATTTTTTTTTTTCCCCCCTTTCCTCAATTTCCCCTTCCCATTTTCTTTCCCTTCCATCCAAACGAGATTAATTTGCATATGATTGCTTGTTTTGTCTTCTTCCGTTTTCTAACTCTCGTTTTCTATGCTTCATTTGTCTTCCCTGTCTTCTCCCCCTCTCCTCCTCAGACCTCCCCCCCCCACTCCTTACACACCTGTTGCTGCTTCTTGCCTCCCTACACACCTGCAAGAAGACTGTGTGGTGTTTGGAGTTGTTTTGTTTATTTGTTTGTTTGTTTGTTTGTTTGTTGTTTTGGTGTATTGTTTGTTTATTGTTTGTTTTTTTCGATTTATTTTCTTTCTTTCTTTCTTTTCTTGTTTGTCTCATCTGTTTTTTTTTTCTTTCTTTTTTTTTTAATTTTTTTCCTTACGTCTTTTAATCTCGTTCCCATTTTCTTTAAGCGGAAAAATATTTATTGAGGGGAAACTGATATGGATTGAGTGTAGGATGGGTATGCGTTACTCTCTCTCTCTCTCGCTCTCTCTCTCTCTCTCTCTCTCTCTCTCTCTCTCTCTCTCTCTCTCTCTCTCTCTCTCTCTCTCTCTCTCTCGTAAATAACACAACTTTTTAATTTCACAGTATTAATTGAAGCTTTGGAAGATTTGTAGTGAAAGTAGATAGCAATAATAATAATGATTCACTACTACTACTACTACTACTACTACTACTACTACTACTACTACTACTACTACTACTACTACTAGCAATAACACAAAGGTTCAAGTGACAGAGGGAATCAAATATTTTTTATGGATAATTTAAGAGGCTTTGAACTTGACAGACACTCATAATGGCGATAGTAGAATAATGAAAGATATTTGCTGTAATAATAGTAATAATAATAATAATAATGATAATAATAGCAATAGAGGAAGAGTTTTTTTTTTTTTTTTTTGTTATTAAAGAGTTTGATTAAAGAAAGAAAGAAAGAGATTAACTAAACTATACTGTATATTTAGTGGTAGGATATACACACACACACACACACACACACACACACACACACACATTTAGTCTAACCAACACTTCACAGCTCTCTCTCTCTCTCTCAGGCACTCCAAACGTACATAAAATCAGATCCTTTGTGTGTGTGTGTGTGTGTGTGTGTGTGTGTGTGTGTGTCATGAGGCGCTGTGAAATACTATATCCTGAAATCAGATGTCTATGCGTGAGTTTAAATGGAATTCTGTTCTATGTGTACTGGCTTGCTGAGTGGGCGCCCTTCGGTGGTGTGCAGGGCTACTGAGTCTCTGTGTGTGTGTGTGTGTGTGTGTGTGTGTGTGTGTTTTAAGTTATGTTTGTGATGTTTTTCGTTTATTTATTTATTTGTTTATTTCGTTCTTGATTTCTTTGCATTTTTCTTTTTTTCTTTTTTTTTTTGTGCTGTAGTTAAGGTGTGTGTGTGTGTGTGTGTGTGTGTGTGTGTGTGTGTGTGTGCATTATTTCCGTGTTATGTAAACGTGACAGGACTGGTACACACACACACACACACACACACACACACACACACACACACACACACACACACACACACACACACACACACACACACGATTAAAATTCAACATCATAGCTATTATTGTTATAACATCCATAATGAATATTAGCGCACTCATTATTATTATTATTACCACAAAGCAAGCACTATTATTAGTAATAGTAGTAGTAGTAGTAGTAGTAGTAGTAGTTTCAAGGGAGATTCCTATAGTTATCCCTCATTAAGAAAAAGAAAACGTATGAAAAGAAAATTATCAATAGTAGTAGTAATAGTAGTAGTAGCAGCAGCAGCAGCAGTAATAGTATCCGTAGCATAAGTAGCAATTGAAGTAAAAAAAAAAAAAATTATTCATAGTCACCCCTCGCAAAAAAAAGAAAACGTGTGGAAAAGAAAACGAAAGTCCCAGCGGTGGCGCCATCTAGATACCACGGGACAAACCTGAGTTACGTACACACCTAGATAAAAAAAATAAAATAAAATAAATAAACAAATAAATAAAACGACAAAATAACGATGAAAAAAAAAATAAATAAAAAAGAACCAAATAAAATAAAGATAAAACTCACTAAACGGCAATATACTCATAATCTTTCACTACATTAACAATCTTTCACCTCAGACCATCACACACACACACACACACACGCACACACAGCAGCTTACCCATCCATACTCCAGTAAACTCATAACAAAAGGAGCATAGGAGTGTGTTAATGGCATCAGTTTTTATATAAAGGGTTGAGTCCCGCTAAAGGATTGAGTCCCGATGAGTTTAATGATGGAAGGACTGAATGCTGTGTGTGAGGAAATTGAACTTGTCTTTGTTGTTGTTATTGTTGTTGTTGTTGTTGTTGTTGTTGTTGTTGTTGTTGTTGTACCTTCTTCTTCTTCTTCTCGTTTTCCTATATATTTCTATCTCTTCCTCTCCTCTCTCCTTTTCCCTTCTTCTATTTCCTTTTCTCTTTTTCCTTTTCCTCTTTTCCTCTTCCCTTTTCCTTCTTCCCTCCCTTTCCTTCGCTGCCTTTAATGAAGACAAGCAGGTGAAGGAAGGAAGGAAGAAAAGAGGGAAGGAAGAGGAGGAGGAAGAGGAAAGTAAGAAAATTTATTGAGGAGGAGGAAGAAGAGAAGACACAAGAGAAGGAAGGAAGATAGGAACAAAAGAGTAACGAGAGAAAGAAGGGAGAAGGAAGGAAAGGAGAAAAATAAAGGAAGGAAGAGGGAAGGAAAGAAAAGAAGAAAGAAAGGAAGCA
>NC_087197.1:1250000-1255000 GCF_035594125.1 Scylla paramamosain | reverse complement strand
TTTGGAAATAGCTCTCTGGTGCCTAGTTACAGGTGTGTCTGGTATGATGGACTAGGCTACACACACATACACACAGAATTCTCGTTAAATAATGACTAGAATCACGTACACTTCAAGAAAATAAATAAATAACTTCACTACAGCCTACTGAATGCCTGGACTCTCATTAAATCATTAGTAAACGCACGTAGACATTTGAAAACCACAATAACTTCGCACTAAATCCACGGTACTTCTCGAACTATCAGAAGAACAATAAAAAACTTCTTTGGAAAGCCTTCTAGCTGCCACCAGGACCTGTTAAATGTACGCCAAGTGGAATTCAAACCTTTATTGCTATCCTAAGGCTAATATTACCAAACCTTGTGCCTGGAATACTCACGGACGGGAATAGAAAACGAGGAAACTGGTGTGTGGGTGTATTTGAGTCATAATTTTTCAGTTCCCCCCACAAAAAAAAAAGAAAAAGAAAAAAAGAAATCTTGGTATTTAATATAGTGTTTGTTTACCTGTCCTAACTCTACCTATCTGGCCTTAGACTATCAATATTTCTCGCTTATAATGATCTAAAGGCTTTATTTGTATCACTGTAAGGTTTGGGTGTGTGTGGGTTACCTGTCTGTGGGTGTACCTGTCTGTGGGTGTACCTGGGACCCTGTGCACCTTGTCACGCCCACACCTGGAATACCTGACGATTTGGGGTTGTGGTGAAAATATTTGCGTGTTTGGAAAGCCCCACTCATCTGTGTAGTCTTGTTTTGCTTCGTTTTAATTTGTTTTTTTCTCATTTCCGTTGTATTATTGAATTGGTTACTCGTAGTTTGTTGTTTATAAAGTTCATAGGTGTTTATAAAGCTAGTGTTTGTTAAGTCATAAATTTTATAAAGTTTCACAACACAAAAAAACAACCCTGTAGGAATCATGTCTGTGTACATCCACCAACAAGATGAAAAACAAGAAAAGAAAAGGGAGATAACAACAAGAACACAAAGGAAGACACAAGAATCCACCAACCTTTTTCAAAACACATTTTCCTTTGCCACCTATACATCACCACGGGACTTAAAGGGCCTCACAGCAATTGGCCAGGTGTGAGCAGGTGTTCAGAATGCAGTAATCATCCCCGCCACACCTGTCCTAGCGAGAGTGCAGGTGTTATTGGGAAGTGGTACGTGGCCTCGGGGGTAAAAAGGGTTATAACATCGAATTGCCAGCACAGGTAGAGCTAATCTGCGGAAATACTGTCATTACCTGTACTCGCTTCAGTTAATTAGATGATGAATATGCAAACGCCTTCTCCCACAGGTGTATTTGTGTGTGTGTGTGTGTGTGTGTGTGTGTGTGTGTGTGTGTGTGTGTGTGTGTAAAGGTAATGATTATAATGATGGTGGTAATTAGTTTCTATGTATGTATGTGTGTGTGTGTGTGTGTGTGTGTGTGTGTGTGTGTGTGTGTGTGTGTGTGTGTTATGTATATAGACAATAACATCAGTGATATTGATGTTACTAGTTTGCATGTGTGTGTGTGTGTGTGTGTGTGTGTGTGTGTGTGTGTGTGTGTGTGTGTGTGTGTGTGTGTGTGTGTGTACGTATGGGATGATAATGAGTGTGCTGTTACTTGTATGTATTTATGTATGTATGTATGTACGTATGAACCATGTATGTTAATAATGCATTTATATAATCATGTAAATATTAGAGTTTGTTTATAATCTATCTATTTGCATATGTGTCTATCCATCTATCTATCTATCTATCTATCTATACGTCTGTCTGTCTGTCTGTTTTCATCTATATTTATCTATTTCATCCGATTATATTCTGTCTTTATCTATCTGTTTATCTTACTGTTAATCTGCCTCTTTATCTTCTGTCTCCCTATCTCTCTGTTTATTCACACGTCTCTCTGTTTCCCTGTCCGTCTGTCTGTCTGTCTGTCTGTTTATCTATCTATCTATCCTTCGTAATAATTTTGTATGCATTTTTCTTGTCAATATTTTAAAGTATCTATTATTCTATCAATACTCTTAAATCTCTACCCACCAATAGTGTAATATTTATCTCTCTTCTTCTTCTTCTTCTTCTTCTTCTTCCTCCCTTTCATCAATATTTACTTGTCTTTTTCTATTTATGCATATCTCATCAACTTATTTATTTATCTATCTATCTATCTATTTATCTATCTATTTGTCTATCTATTTATCTATTTATCAACCATTCATCTCTCCACCTCATTCATCCGCCTATCTCTTCATCTTCGTTTATTCTCGCTTTCACTATTCATCACTTTCATTCGACCATCTCCTTCACTGTCATTTTGCCTCTCTCTCTCTCTCTCTCTCTCTCTCTCTCTCTCTCTCTCTCTCTCTCTCTCTCTCTCTCTCTCTCTCTCTCTCCAATGTTTTTATTATTATTTATTATTATTATTCCCGTTTTCTTCCATCATTCTTGACGTTTATATTCACACACACACACACACACACACACACACACACACACACACACACACACACACACACACACACACACACACACACACACACACACACACACACACACACACACACACACACACACACACACACACACACATTTTCTCTTTTTTCTTGTTTTTCTCTCTTTTTCTTTTCTCTCACAAACATTCATTAATTAGTTTCCAAGAATAACATTTAATCTTCTTTTTCTTCTTCTTCTTTCTTCTTTCTTCTTCTTCTTCTTATTCTTTTTCCTCGTTCAATTTTTAAAAACCTTCCTTTTGTTGTTGTTATTGTTGTTGTTGTTGTTGTTGTTGTTGTTGTTGTTGTTGTTGTGTTAGTTTGTATCTTCCCCCTCTCTCTCTCTCTCTCTCTCTCTCTCTCTCTCTCTCTCTCTCTCTCTCTCTCTCTCTCTCTCTCTCTCTCTCTCTCTCTCTCTCTCTCTCTCTCTCTCTTCAACGCCGTTTTCTCTAACACAAACAAAATCATAACTTTATTTTTTTCTTTATTCACGCGAGAGAAAATAAAGAAAATAAAGAAAATAAAAATTGTCTCTGGCGTCATTAATATTTTTCGGTCAGTTGTTCAGTAAAGAGAGAGAGAGAGAGAGAGAGAGAGAGAGAGAGAGAGAGAGAGAGAATTTTGTTTTGCTAGTACGGTTTTCTTGTCCTCTCTCTCTCTCTCTCTCTCTCTCTCTCTCTCTCTCTCTCTCTCTCTCTCTCTCTCTCTCTCTCTCTACAAGTCAAAGCCAGTTTCTTTCCTTTCTCCCTCTCTCTTTTTTTCTTTTTTTTTTTCATTTGTTTTGGCTCCGCGTGTGTGTGTGTGTGTGTGTGTGTGTGTGTGTGTGTGTGTGTGTGTGTGTGTGTGTGTGCAGTATAAATTTAGCTTTTTCACACATACATACAGACAGACAGACAGACAGACAGACAGACAGACAGACAGACAAACGGACAGAAGCTTTTTCTTTGCAATTCTCAAAGGAGAGAGAGAGAGAGAGAGAGAGAGAGAGAGAGAGAGAGAGAGAGAGAGAGAGAGAGAGAGAGAGAAGGCAGTAAATATATGAATAAAGAGACAAGGTATAAAGTCTCTCTCTCTCTCTCTCTCTCTCTCTCTCTCTCTCTCTCTCTCTCTCTCTCTCTCTCTCTCTCTCTCTCTCTCTCTCTAACTTGATTTTACCCTAAGCTAACTTTCCTTTCTTTGTAATAGTCGAAAATTGCTTCCTCCTCCTCCTCCTCCTCCTCCTCCTCCTCCTCCTCTTCCCTTCCTTCCAGTTTTATCGGTCTGTCCCTCGTTCCCTTCCTCTCCTTCCTTTCTTCCTTGCTTTTTTATCTCCCTCGTCTCTCCAATCCCTTCTTTTCCTCCTCCTTCATTCTTCTGTGTGTGTGTGTGTGTGTGTGTGTGTGTGTGTGTGTGTGTGTGTGTGTGTGTGTGTGTGTGTGTGTGTACCCATGAGACCATCTTCCTCCTTCTCCTCCCTTCTTCTCCCTCCTCCTCCTCCTCCTCCTCCTCCTCCTCCTCCTCCTCCTCCTCCTCCTCCTCCTCCTCCTCCTCCTCCTCCTCCTCTATTGCTGTCCTTCTTTATTCTCGTCTGTCTGTCTGTATGTCTGTCTGTCTCTATGTCTGTGTTTGTTTGTTTGTTTGTTTTTGTTTGTTTGTTTGTTTGTTTGTTTGTTGCATCTGTTTTAAATGAGTTATTTTGTGTTTTCTTTCGTCGTATTGTCTGTCTGTCTGTCTGTCTGTCTGTCTGTCTGTCTGTCTGTCTGTCTGTCTGTCTAGTTGTACCTCTCTCTCTCTCTCTCTCTCTCTCTCTCTCTCTCTCTCTCTCTCTCTCTCTCTCTCTCTCTCTCTCTCTCTCTCTCTCTCTCTCTCTCTCTCTCTCTCTCTCTCTCTCTCTCTCTCTCTCTCCACTACCTCGTTCGCGTCTTTTTTACGTCCTTCCCTCCCTCGTTTCCCTCCTTCCTTCCTCCTACATTCCTCCATCTCTCTCCTTTTCCTCTCTCCCTCGTTCACGTATTTTTGAATTAGTACCCCCTTTATTGCCTTGTTCTGCCTCCCGTTTTCTTCTCCTTGCCCTATTTCACGTTTTCTGTCATTATTTTTTATCTTCCATCAATCTGTATGTGTATATATATTTTTTTCTCTCTCTCTATATCTCTTCTTTCTTTCTTTTTTGTTTTCTTTCTTTCTTTTTTCTTTCTTTCTCTTTCTGTTGTGTGTTTCTCTCTCTCTCTCTCTCTCTCTCTCTCTCTCTCTCTCTCTCTCTCTCTCTCTCTCTCTCTCTCTCTCTCTCTCTCTCTCTCTCTCTCTCTCTCTCTCTTCTTACTGCTTTTATCTTCTCCTCTTTCTATTCATATTCCTCTTCCTTCTCTCTCTCTCTCTCTCTCTCTCTCTCTCTCTCTCTCTCTCTCTCTCTCTCTCTCTCTCTCTCTCTCTCTCTCTCTCTCTTTACTGCTTTTATCTTCTCCTCTTTCTATTCATATTCCTCTTCCTTCTCTCTCTCTCTCTCTCTCTCTCTCTCTCTCTCTCT
>NC_087197.1:1235000-1237500 GCF_035594125.1 Scylla paramamosain | reverse complement strand
GTAGTAAATCACCTAATCATTCTCTCTCTCTCTCTCTCTCTCTCTCTCTCTCTCTCTCTCTCTCTCTCTCTCTCTCTCTCTCTCTCTCTCTCTCTCTCTCTCTCTCTTGACTTGCAGACCTCAGCGCAACTCAGGAGGTTTACAGTCTTGAAGTTCCTGCCTTTAAATTCTGTGATGGTGGTGGTGGTGGTGATGGTGGTGGTCGAGGGCTTCGCTTTATGGCACCTGATTGGCTGAAAGTGATTAGAGATTAGGATCAAGATTTAGAGATTAAGATCAAGATTAAAGATTAAGTTAAAGATTTAGAGATTAGTATCAAAATTTAGAGATTGGGTTAAAGACAAGATTAGGTTAAAGATTAGAGATTAGATGTACACTATGGGCTGAAAAAGAACACATCTACAGTGATTATTGACTGAAGAAATATTTACATTGGGTGTTAACTTAAATAAAATGTTATATTACTTATTGACTGAAAAACAAGAGACTCATTAAATATTGACTGGAAAATAACGAAGATATATAGGTGAATGAAAAAAACAACACACAAAATAGCAGAGATAAATTAGATATTGACTGAAAAATATATAAAAATGCTTTAATTAACTACTGACTGAAAAATAATAGACATAAATTCATTCTTGACTGAAAAACGATAGAGATTTAAATTAACACTGACTGACTGACTAACTGACTAGCTGATTGACTGACTGACTAACTGGCTGACTAACTGACTGACTGAGTGGCTGAGTGGCTGGTTGGCTGACTGGCTGACTGACTGACTGACTGAAAAATAGAGAGAGAGAGAGAGAGAGAGAGAGAGAGAGAGAGAGAGAGAGACTTACAACAAAACACTCTCTCTCTCTCTCTCTCTCTCTCTCTCTCTCTCTCTCTCTCTCTCTCTCTCTCTCTCCTCAAAACTTTAAATTAATGTTGCCAATTTCTGTTTTGAGAAGTAGTTTCCTTGTTTTTCGTTTTTTTTTTTTTTTTTCATTTTTCACTTTGTTTTTTTCTGTTTTGCACAATTTTTTAACGAAAATTCGAAAGTGTTGATGTGTTTTTCCTTTTTTGTAACTAAAACTTTCAATCAGGACAGAGAGAGAGAGAGAGAGAGAGAGAGAGAGAGAGAGAGAGAGAGAGAGAGAGAGAGAGAGAGAGAGAGAGAGAAGGGGGATTAAGAGGAGGGGACAGGGATGAGATAAGACAAGAAGGGAAAGAAAGAGAAAGAAAGAAAGAAAGAAAGAAAGAGAGAGAGAGAGAGAGAGAGAGAGAGAGAGAGAGAGAGAGAGAGAGAGAGAGAGAGAGAGAGAGAGAGAGAGAGAGAGAAAGGAAAAGTCAGGAAGTGTGAAATTAAGCCAGTTTTTCTTTCTTTCAGAGAGAGAGAGAGAGAGAGAGAGAGAGAGAGAGAGAGAGAGAGAGAGAGAGAGAGAGAGAGAGAGAGAGACCTTGCAACAAACTCTCTCTCTCTCTCTCTCTCTCTCTCTCTCTCTCTCTCTCTCTCTCTCTCTCTCTCTCTCCGTCTACAACAACAACAAGATACACAAAAAAATGAAAAGAAAACGAGACAAGCATATCATCTTACAGTACCCCGTTAAAAATAAACAAACAAACAAATAAACAAATAAATAAACAAAGCAATATTCAAAAGGAGTTCCTAGGCCTTCAGAACTTTTAAAAGGCCCTTCTAGTTGCCAAGAGGACACCAGGTGAAGGGTTATCACTGGAAAAGAAGGGAAACAAAAGGGAAAACAATAAACCAAACTAAAAGGAAATAATAGGAAACTTGAGAGAGGGATAAGATGAAAGAGTAGGAATGCTGCCTAAATTTTCCTTGTCTTACTGGCACCGCATGGAAATGAAAGAGAGAGAGAGAGAGAGAGAGAGAGAGAGAGAGAGAGAGAGAGAGAGAGAGAGAGAGAGAGAGAGAGAGAGAGAGAGAGAGAGAGAGAGAGAGAGAGAGGTTGTTGTTATTGTTTTGCTTTTAGTTTGTTTTTTGTTTTTTTCTTGTGTGTTTTTAGTTTGTTGTTGTTGTTGTTGTTGTTGTTGTTGTTGTTGTTGTTGTTCTTCTTCTTCTTCTTCCTCTTCTTCTTTTTCAACATTTCACCTTTATCTTTCCACGCTTCATTCCTTTCTTCTTTTCTCCCTTTCTTCCTTTCTTTCTTTCTTTCTTTCTTTCTTTCTTTCTTTCTTTTCATCCTTTTCATCTTTATTCACACTTCCTTCATGTATATATACTTTAATTACCTTCTCATTTCTTCCTTTCTCATTTTTTTCTTTCTCTTTCTTTCCTTCGTTTTTTTTTTATTCTGTTGTCAAAATCGTGTTTAATGTTATTCCTTTATTTATTCATTTATTTTCTATTTTTTCTCTTCTTTCTTTTTGCCTCTTTTTCTTTTTTTTTCTTTTTTTAAGTTTTGGAAATCGTGTTTATTAAGTTTTTTTTTCTTTCGCTTTTTCTTTCTTTTTTTTATTCTATTCCTCTTTTTTTTGTATATTCCTA
>NC_087197.1:1182500-1230000 GCF_035594125.1 Scylla paramamosain | reverse complement strand
ATAAAAAAGTCTATCTATCTATCTATCTATCTGTCTATCTATCTAGTACACACACACACACACACACACACATCCTCGTTAAGCCATTGTGCTGTCAGCCATATATTTGGAAGGAAACACGTCCGTAACAGGTCCTGAACACGTTGTAAACACGTTGTAAACACACACACTACATCTCTAGACACTGGGCTTCGTGTTTAGGACGTGTTGCTGGAGGGAAGAGCGGCCATGTTGTGTTTGGTGTGTGTGTGTGTGTGTGTGTGTGTGTGTGTTTTGTTTTGTTTTGTTTTGTTTTGTTTTTCTTTTCTTTCTGTTTAGTGAATTGAAACTATTTATTACGTCTCTCTCTCTCTCTCTCTCTCTCTCTCTCTCTCTCTCTCTCTCTCTCTCTCTCTCTCTCTCTCTCTCTAACAACCCATAAAGCTAAGCCCCTTGAGCCAGGTTCTCTTGTAGCCAATCAGCGGCGCCGACAGAACCACGTGATCCATTCCCGCTCAGCCACAGCCAATTAGCGCCCGCCTTCATGTCAACACGAACCCATGGGCAGCCAATCAACGTTCGCCCAGCGGGAATTCAAATCATAGCTCAGCCAATCACACTTGAGCCTTCTTGGAAATTATCAACACGTCGGGTACGATAGTTTTGATTCTTGGTACGGTTTTCGTGAATGGGTTTGAGTTGTTGTTGTTCTTGCTGTTGTTGTTGTTGTTAGTTGTAGTAGTAGTAATAGAAATTTGAATACTACCGCTACTACTATTACTACTACTACTACTACTATAAACTACAAAACCAGCACCACAATTATCGTACAATTACAAAAAAATAAATAAATACAAAATAAATAAATAAATAAAACTAAATACGGTGAATAAGAAAGAAAATAAACAAGCGGAACCAAGACAATAAATAAACAAACAAAATATATATAAAAAAAATAGAAACAAAGGTACTATATAAAAAATAGAAAAATAAAGAAAATAAAAAGACGATATCGAAGACTCCCGTTTTCTCTCCTTGGTATTCAAAGTGTTATTCTTATGATCCCTCCTCCGTTTTCTATATTGGCGAACAGATTCACGCCAAACTTTACCAAATTTGTTGACTATTATCGAACAGGGGGAAGGAGGGGCTTTGAGAGAGAGAGAGAGAGAGAGAGAGAGAGAGAGAGAGAGAGAGACTATTTATCAAGTGTCGGTCATGGCTGAAGGCTCTCTCTCTCTCTCTCTCTCTCTCTCTCTCTCTCTCTCTCTCTCTCTCTCTCTCTCTCTCTCTCTCTCTCTCTCTCTCTCTCTCTCTCTCTCGGTGATAAATCTCAGTTGTTAGGCTGATAAGAGTTAAACTGAGAGAGAGAGAGAGAGAGAGAGAGAGAGAGAGAGAGAGAGAGAGAGAGAGAGAGAGAGAGAGAGAGAGAGAGAGGCCAGACTGCTCTCTCCCTCCCTCCCTCCCTCTCTCTCTCTCTGATAAGGCACCGGAAATATATAGCTGTATTTTGTGTTGTTTTGTAGTGACTGTAGCAAACTGTAGAAGTAAAAAATGTATTAAACTAAATATAGTCTGTAGTAATACTGAATTGTAGATAAATAACCTTTTTAATCTTTTTTTTTATCATTTGTTTACTTACGTTCCCTCCTTAGGCTACCAGAAAACAAAGAAACCAGGAAATGTATCGTACTTCAGCGCATAATTATTGTACTTTCTTTTTTTCCTCTCTCCTTTTCTTTTATCACCTTTGTCATCTATCTATTTATTTTCAAGTTCCATCTTTACCTCACCAGGAAATAAGAAACCCAAGAAACATGTCGTACCTCGATGCAGAATTATCGTACCTTCCTTCTTTCCTTCTTTCCTTCATTCCTTCCGTTATTTCCCTGCCTTTTTCCCTCAATATAATCTCATTCATAAGTTATCATGGCCACGGGGAAACTCCACCTTGCCTCTCCCTCTCGCTCTCTCTCTCCTTCACTTTACCACATTTTCTTTGGCTTGTCTGTGCCGCACCGCTCCTTCCTTTGTTGTAAATCTGTGCTCTCCATCTGTATTTCTCTTGGCGGTATGCTTGAAGGCGCTGAATTCTCGCTAAACTATCGCTATTATCATGAAAACATCCTTGAGAACTCCAATTACTTCCAATACAGCTTGTTAAACTACCACAAGAACGATGAAAGCCTTAGTTAGTCATTTCCAGCACAGCCTATTGATCTACCACTCGTGCCGTCATACTGTCACTGGATTCATGAAAACGTCCTTGAAAACCCCAATAACTTCCACTACAACATTAAAAAAGAGTAAAAAGAAAAGAAATAGTGTGTTTTGAGGAAGTAAAATTCATGTTAAAGACTTTGAAATATCTTTTGGCATCATTCAGTAGCTAGCATCAGAGAGAGAGAGAGAGAGAGAGAGAGAGAGAGAGAGAGAGAGTGAGAGAGAGAGAGAGAGAAGCTGGGGTAGGTCACAAAGAAAGGTAGGCAAGCAGTCAGGCAGTCCATCTTTCCCTGCCCTGCAACTGACACAAGGAAGAGAGAGAGAGAGAGAGAGAGAGAGAGAGAGAGAGAGAGAGAGAGAGAGAGAGAGAGAGAGAGAGAGAGAGAGAGGGGATAGGCAAGAAAACCGCATACTAGCAAAACAACATTTCTCTCTCTCTCTCTCTCTCTCTCTCTCTCTCTCTCTCTCTCTCTCTCTCTCTCTCTCTCTCTCTCTCTCTCTCTCTCTCTCCGTTATTTTTCGTGCATTCATTTATTTCAATTTTATTTTATCATTTTAGTTACGTTTTTTTCATTTCATTCTTTTTTATTTTATTTTATTTCATTCTTATATTTACTGACCATTATTTTCACCACCATTACCTCTCCCTCTCTCTCTCTTTCTCCCTCCCTCTCCCTCTCTCAGTAATCCAGGCAGGCAAACACAAACACGTACTAATACTGTTACAACACACTAAAACTCCCTTCATAATATCTAAATTAACCCTAATTATATTAAAGGTGAAATATTAACAAAACCTTGCATCTGCTGGTGTTTACTGGGGGACACACCACATCCTGGCTTATCCTTCCCTCACTCAGGTCTCCACTACTCCACTGTCTCTTTCACTCCACCTCTACACCCTTATCTCTTCACTCTTCCACTTCTACAACCTTCTTTCTTCATTCCTACATCATTTCCTTCAGTCCTTCACTCCTATAGCCTATTTTCCTTCATTCCTAAGCTGTATCCTTCACTTCTTCACTTCCACAACCTTCTTCCTTCGCATCTATATCGTTTCCTTCATCCCTACGCCATCTCTTTCACTCCTACGCACTTGTACACCCTTTTTCCTTCACTTTCAAGCAACCTCTAAACGTTTTCTTCTCTCCTATATCTCATCCCTCTCTCTCTTTCTCTCCTCTCCATCCTTTCTTCACTCCTGTCTGTTTTTTTTTTTACGTTTTGTACTTCACGTCTCTCCTACTTTCATGCCTTCCTTTCTGCACTCAATAGAACGATGAAAACATCTTTGAAAGCCACAGTAACTTCACTATAGCCTGTTAAACTTAATAGAACCATGAAAACAGCCTTGAAAACCCCAATAACTTCCATCATAGCCTATTAAATTGTCACTAGAACCACGAAAACCCCAATAACTTCCAGCAGAGTTTATTAAAGAAGCTAGAATGTAATAAAAGATATATCAAATTTCAAACGTAATTCTCTCTCTCTCTCTCTCTCTCTCTCTCTCTCTCTCTCTCTCTCTCTCTCTCTCTCTCTCTCTCTCTCTCTCTCTTTCAGGTATCAATATTATTTTTATTTCTGTGTATTCATTTATTTGCATTTTTATTTTATCTATTCTTATTTTTATTTTATTTTATGTTCCGTTTTTATTTTACATGTTTATTCATTTTTCTACATATTTTTTTTTAACCACCACCACCACCACCACCACCACCAAAACCCTTCATTCCTCCATACTTTTTATTTATTTTTTCTTCTCTTTTTTTTCTATTTTCCATATCTATTTATTTATCTATATTTTCCTCACCACCACTATCATCATCTTCCTTCATTCCTTCATTCCGTCCCCTTTAACAAGCATGCCAAGCCTCCTCCTCCTCCTCCTCCTCCTCCTCCTCCTCCTCACCTGCATTGCTCTCACCTGTCCAAACATCACTGTAGCTTTAATAACGAGGCCAAGGAAAGGTTGTTATTGTTACGATAATGCGCAAAGCGAGGGAGGGTGATGATAAAAGTGGTGGTGGTGGTGGTGGTGGTGGTGGTTGTAGTAGTGGTGGTGGTGGTACGTAGTAGTAGTAGTAATAGTAGTAGTTGTTGTTGTTGTTGTGGTAATAATAATAATAATAATAATAATAATGATAATAATAATAACACGCAAAACTAATAATACAAATAACGATAATAATGATTACAACAACAACAACAACAACAATAACAACAACAACAACAACAACAACAACAACAACAATAACATTTATAGTATAAGGGGAGTTTTTTCTTCTTTTTTTTATTCTCGTTGCAGTAAACAAGAGGGGGGGAGAAGGAAGAGGAGGAGGTGGAAGAAGAGGAGGAGGAGGAAGAGGAGGAGGAGGAGGAAGAGAGGGCGATGATGAGATAAAAATACTAGAAAAACAATGATAATAACAATAACATCAATAATAATAATGCTCTTTTTATATATTTTTTCTTCCTTGTTATAATAAAAAAAAAAAAAGAGGAGGAGGAGGAGGAGGAGGAGGACGATGAGCACGGGGAGGAGGAAGAGGAGGAGGAGGAGGATTACAGAGGATTACAAAGAAAACCCAAACAGCAACAGACCTTTAGACCCTTACAAGGCTGTTTGGGAGGAGGAGGAGGAGGAGGAGGAGGAAAGGAATATGAAAAAGAAAACGTGATATCACCACTGAAAAAAAATAAATAGGTAGGATAATAATAATAATAATAATAATAATAATAATAATAATAATAATAATAACAGTCTGTTTATCAATATATCTGTATTCCCCACATGCGCTATCTTATCACCCTCCCCCTCCCTCCTCTCTCTCTCTCTCTCTCTCTCTCTCTCTCTCTCTCTCTCTCTCTCTCTCTCTCTCTCTCTCTCTCTCTCTCTCTCTGATAGCACACACACACACCTATCAGTTGATAATGAGATGTCCAGGTGATAATGTGACTTGCCAACAGGTGCACGTATTTCGCAGGTCCTCTACCCTCACCTTGACTCTCTAGGGAAAGGTTAATTAGCTCACATCTGTCCATTGTGCAGTCCATACCTGTCCTTCGTTCACCTGACTCATTATTTTCATTAAGGCGATCAGCTGATGTTCTTTTGTTTCCCCTGGTTGTGTTTTTGAAGGGGGGGAGAGAGAGAGAGAGAGAGAGAGAGAGAGAGAGAGAGAGAGAGAGAGAGAGAGAGAGAGAGAGAGAATATTAGTATTGTTACTGAGGCTTCAAACTTCTATCGTTGTTGTTGTTGTTGTTGTTGTTGTTGTTGTTGTTGTGTTATTAGTACTAGTATTAGTATTATTGTTACTACTACTACTACTACTTCTACTATTTAATATGTATATCTTCACCATCACCATCAATGGAACTGTTTTCATGATAAATATAAAGATTTTCCATCTGTCTCTCTCGTTCATAACACACAAAGACAGACAAACAAAAGAAGAAAGAGAAGCGTACGTTTGTGTGTGTGTGTGTGTGTGTGTGTGTTCTTTCATATCCATTACAAGCCAGACAAGGAACAAGAGAAAGAATTGTGTTTGTTTGCGTTAGGGACTCCCTTGTCCATGTCACACGCCACGCAGTCATTCAGTCATCTGTGCTACATTAATTAAAACTCCTCCACTCTGATTGCCGGCCATTACACAAACAGTCTGACCTCCCTGCATCATTTTCCACCAGCAATTAATCAACTACACTAATTCACGTGTAAATGTGAGGGGAGATATTGATTTGAGGCTTTTTATCTCTTTGTCTGTCTGTCTGTTTATACGAGTGTCCGTTTATCTATCTATCTATCTATTAAAGAGTTAGGACGAGGGTGAAGTGAAGGAAGGAAGGGTAGACTAGCGGGGAGTGTGATGCGTGGTGAAAAGGAGAGGAAGGGTTAGCTGGAAGGGGACGGAGGCAGGGTGTGTGTGTGTGTGTGTGTGTGTGTGTCGGAGGAAGTAATAGCAGAAATACTAAAGAGTAATAGGGAGATGGAAGAGAGAAGGGTGTTTGAGAGAGAGAAAGAGAGGGGGGGAGGGGCGACCTTGGTGGAGCAGCAACAGGGGGGGTGGAAGCTGAAGGTGGATGGCAGGGAGGCAAGCAGAGAGGAGGAGGTGGCCGTAATGGAGAAGTATTGGCGCAGGATTATTTTGCAAGAGGAAGAGGAGGAGGAAAAGGAAGTATCCATTATTATTATTATTATTATTATTGGACGGCGTAACTAGATAATTTTGCTGTCTCAATAATTTCGTAAGCTTGATATTTTGGCATGTTCTACGTGCGAAATAACTTAGAACTCGGAATGCGCAGTGGTTGAGGTGGCGAGGCTGCTCTATCAAGTGTCCGGGGGTGAGAGGGGGTGGCATGCAGTTCAGTCCTTCCCCCTTTGTAGTACTTTTTTCCATATTTACAACAATAAACCTATCAATCAATCTATTTATCTCATATCCGTGCAGGTGGAGAATTAAAGGTATATTTTGGCGGGAATCAGCGCCACCTGTGAGCGAGAGAGGCAAGGTGGATGTCAACAGAGAACAGCTGATGGCGGAGGGAGGCGGCGGCTGACTGACTGACTGTGACTGGTTGACTGGCTTTCCTTCAGGATGTGGGTGAAGCCAGAGGAAGTGTTGGTGGCTGGCGGCTTCTGGTGAGTAGTGAGTGATGAGTGTGGTAGTTACACAGGTGTGGTACGCTAAATGAAGTGGTTAATTTATGTTGATTAATGAATGTGTTTATACTGTACATATGTGTGTTTATCTGACTTAATCTAGCCTTCCTGTTGGTTTATGGCGAGTGATGAGTCTTCCAGCTACTCATGCATGGTTTGTTAAATAAGAAAGTTAATGTATGATGAATCTAGACATGAGTAAGTTGTGTGTATGTCTGATTAATTAATATTTACTTCGGTGTAATTGAGATATTGTGCATATTCTTTGTTCCTACTGACGTATTGCCAGCTCCTGTCAAGTCACCAGCAATAATGACTTGTTGAACACTGTCAGTCAAGTCATCAGTCAGTTATTCCTTACGTTAGTCAAGGTGATGCAATGTTAGTGGCACGTGACACATTTTAGCACAGTGGGGCGTGTTGTGGGGCCCTTTGTTCGCATCAGGAGTGTTTTCTCAACCCACGCGGACAATTAATCAGAATCTCAGTGTTTGTTTATACTGATAGTGTAAAATGTTTGTTATGTTGTCACAGGTGTCTTGAAAACATACCTGGGAACTACAACAACCACTAGAGCCTGTTAAACTATTATTAGAACCACGAAAACACTTGAAAACCACAACAGCTTCCACTCGAGCTTGTTAAACTATTACTAGAACCATGAAAACCACAGTAACTCCCACTACAGCCTGTTAAACTATGAGTAGAGCCATGAAATCACTTGAAAACCCCTGTAACTTCAATAATCTTCACAAATGCTCAGAATGTATCTTTAGAAACCCCAATAACTTTTACTAGAGGCTTTTAAAAGTGCAGAACCTTTGTTGATCTATCACTGGAATCATAAAAAACACCCTTTGGAAACCCCACTACCAAACTTATAACTGAAATGAAGAAAAAAATACATATATATTGTTTGCTCCTTACCTCACTCTTCCAAACTAAACTTCTCCTTCTCTCACTCCACCCTGGAATTAAACTCTTCCTTTCTTCCTTCCTTTTTCACATCATCCTGAAACTAAACCCTTCTTTTTCTCTCTATCTTCACTCCCTTCTCACTCTTTCCTTCCCTGAATCCTTAAACTGAACCTCCAATCACTCCCTACTCCATCTTTTCCCCACCATTCACTCCCTTCTCTTTCCCCTACTCTTATTTCCTCCCTACTCATTTCTCCTGTCTTCCTTATTCACACTGCTTTTCTTCCTACTCACCCGTCCTCTCTTCCCTACTCACTCTTCCCCTCTCTCTCCTCCACAGGGACACAGAGGTGGCCAACACGTTCTTCCTCCTGCAGCAGCGGAAGGGGTCTGGCAGCGCGGCATCTCGGGGCCTGGCGGGGCTGCTGGTGGGGACTTTGGATTCTGTTTTCGACACCAAGCCTCCGCCTTACCGCATCCTGCACCGCACACCCTCTGCCGAGCTTTATTACTGTAGGTCTTGTCTTGTGTTGCTGTGTTCGGGCTGGCTCTCTGATTGGTTGGTTGGCTTGTAGAGCGGCTGTCTTGTTTGTTTGTTTACGGTATTTATATTTTTTTTTTATTGTTTTTTTTATTCATGTTTTTTTATTGATTTATGATTTTTCTTTGTTTTTTGTATTTTTTATGATGTTATCTATTTGTTTATCTTTATTGTGAATTTTTTTTTTTATTCTTTTCCTTTTATATATAAGATCTTTTGGGAATATTTTTTTTTATGAGTTTGTTGCTATTGGTTGATTTATTGATTGTTTTTCTATTTCCTTATTCATTTTACTCATTTATTTATATTTATTTACTATTTATTCATTTATTTTCATTTTTACTTATTTATTTATTCATTTTATTTTATTTATTTATTTTTATATATATATTTTTTTGGGGGGAGGGCCATGTGAAATACCAACCCTGCATTGAAAGGATTCAATAACACTACAAAGATATATAAGTCATAATTTTCATGTTCCTTGTTTTTCTTGCCTCTTCTTCCACTCCACCTAATGTCATACCCTCATCACTGCTACATCCCTAAAACACTCCAGCATTCCCCAACCCTCCCTTCCTCCTCAGTCCTCTTTCCCTTTATCTCCATATCTTCCCCTCTACAAACAAAGGCCTCTTCTCTCTAAACACTCTTGAGAACCCAACTACTATTCTCTCAGGCCATGTAAAATAGTCATAATGCCCTTTTAAACCCCCCTACAGTTTATATACCATCTCCACAGACTCCTAAGTACACTTCACTAACAATAACACACCCAGTCACACCCATTTTCCTCTTATCTCTTGCTGGTGGAGAGTTAAAAGGGACATCAATCTTTTCCAACACTTCTCTGCACTTATTCTTTCCTATCTTACACTTTCCCAGCATCTCACTCCCTACCTACATATCCTACACTTGTCCAACACTGTATTTCTATTCCTCTTCCTCCTGCAGTAGTGGCAGTGTCCCTGAAGAAGGATGAGATCGACGAAAACTGGGCATGGCTGGAGAGAAACCTGATGAGCATCCTGGCCACGTTTGACAAGGATGAGGACGTGACAGACTTCGTGAGGTGCAAGATCGAGTCCCTGGTGGCGAACAACACCATCGCCGACCCTCTCAACACCCCAGGCAGGTGGTGTGTGGGGGAGCAGGCCATGGAGGAGCCTGGTAGAGGAAAGAAGTAGACAGGCTTAGGTGGAGAGGTGGAAAGAGGGTATTGGTGACTATATAAAGGTAGATGACCACAGTAGGGATTAAAAAGGCAAAGGAATGGGTGCTTGAGGAAGAGATTACAGGGACTTCTTGGTTTGTTCTATTGATTTATGCTGTGTTGTAGTGAGGATGTTGGCAGTGCTCGTCTTGTCACAGTGCATTCTCCTTTGATTATGTTACTGATTTTACTTCATTTTCTTTACCTACTCTGTGTCCTCAGCGTGTTCTCCTTCAGGTACAATAGTCATGTTTCTATGCCCTATGTTATGTCTTCACACTACCATAGCATCAATACAGCTGAGGGAATACTGCAGGGGCTTACTTAGACTGGCTTAGACCTACCCAGAAAATCAGTTTGACATGGCGTAGGGACAGAACTCCATCTCAACTTGAGGATCCCCCTATGAGGACCCCTATGAGAACTACCCCTCCCCCCTATGAGAAACCACCCCCCATCACCTATGAGGATCCCCTATATAGAGTCTGACCTTACCCCTCACTGCCCACCCCCTTCCCCCCTGCAGACCCTGACTCGGAGACGTTCAAGGCAGTGTCCTTCAAATTCCGGAAGTTGTTCAACATGCCTGAAGGGGAGAAGCTCGTCAACTACTACTCCTGCAGGTAATAGTGATGCACCTGGTGATGGTGACCTGTATCCTTTGTTTTCTTTTGGGGGAACAGCTGGTGATAGTGACTTTTTATTTATTTATTTATTTATTTATTATTATCTTATTTTATTTATTTATTTTTTTTATTTATTTATTTATTTATTTATTTTTTTTATATATAAGAGAGGGACATTGGCTAAGGGAGGACAACAGAAAGAGGGAAAAAAAGTGCCCACTGAGATGCTGGTCCCAAAAAGGAAAGTCAAAAGTGTTATCCAAAACTGAAGGATGTATACACACACACACACACACACACACACACACACACACAAATAAATAAAAGAGATGAGACATAATTATATAACTTAAAAACCAAGAACCTTACAGTTTTCATTTATTTTTTTAGTGGAAGGCATTCTAACTTCTCCCTCACCCTCCATTACCCTCCCTGACCCTCCCTTTACTCTCCCTTAACCTCTCCTTTCCTCTCCCTGCAGTTACTGGCACAACAGACTACCGAGACAAGGGTGGCTATACCTGAGTGTAAATTACCTTTGTTTCTACTCATTCCTGCTGGGGAAGGAAACTCGTGTCATTGTGAGGTGGAGGGACGTCACACTTCTGGATTGCACCAATGCCCTCATCTTCCCCGACAGCATCCGCGTGTCCACCAGGGACCATGAGGTGTGGATAGATGGATGTGGATTGGTGTTTTCGTGGCTGCATGAGTGTGAGAGTGGATGGGTCTGTGTGTGGTGGACGGAGGGAGAGTGTGGTTATGTTTGGTGGAGTTGTGGAGATGGGTTTGTGTGGTGGATGAACGTATGGTGTGTTTTTTTTAGTTGGGTTAGTTTGCATTGGTGTATCACTGAACATATCTAGCTATCCACCAGGGGCCATGAGGTGTGGAGTGGTGTTTTGGTGGGTGGATGAGAGTGAAAGTGGATGTGGAGGGTGTGGAGGGATCAGTGAATAGTAGCTTAGGGTGTAGTCATGTTAGGTGGATGAGGGGTAAGTGTATAGTGGATGAGGTGTGTTTAGCAAGGAGGTGGATCAGAGTGGTTGGGTGATGCAATTTTCCGAGAGGTGGATAAGAATGAATAGTGGTAGTTTTTGTTATTGGATGAGGATAAATAATAAACGAAGTCTTGTCTTGCTGTCACATTTACACTCACTCTACCTCTCCCTGCTGTTCTCCCCCCAGCACTACTTCTCCATGCTGCTGCGGAAGAAGGAGACCTATGAACTGATGGAGCAGCTCGCCAACATGGCCATGAAGCAGTGAGTGTCTTGCCTCTGAAGGGAGCGATGTTGTAATAGGGCCTTTATTTTGACACACTTCTGCATTGCACCTCCTTCCACAACATTCCAAAGGCTCTAGTTGAAGTTACGCTGGTCTTTAAGGGTGCTTTTATGGTTCTAGTGAGAGGTTAACAGGATTTTTACGTTATTCCAAAGGCTCTAGTTGAAGTTATGCAGGTTTTTAAGGGTGCTTTTATGGTTCTAGTGAGAGGTTAACAAGATTTTTACGTTATTCCAAAGGCTCTAGTTGAAGTTACGCTGGTCTTTAAGGGTGGTTTTATGGTTCTAGTGAGAGGTTAACAAGATTTTTACATTATTAACCAAGAGAAACAGTCTTGAGAACCCAGCTAGTCATCTCTGTGGCCTTTAAAAATAGTTGTAGTAAAGTTTTGCAGGTTTATAAGGGTGTTTTTAGGGTTCTAGTGACAAATTAATATGAAGTTTACATTACTAACAGGAGATTCACTCGAGAACCCAGCTAGTCATCTCTGTGGCCTAGTCGTGGTATGAGAGCAGAGCGTTTCAGAATCTGGGCCTTAAATTCTGCGCATACTTGTAATATTGTGAGCAAGTGATTGTCTTGTGTCGTTCCCTCATCCTGTGTTGCTTCCCACAGGCTGATCAACGATGAGGAGTTTTCGGAGGACAAGGATCTGCTCACTAAGGTCAGGTAAGTACGTTTGCTTGTTCTTCGTTAGGTCGTTAGGTTTGTTATCTTTATTTAGTCTTTTATCTTCTTATTTTTATGTTCCTTTATTTATTAACATCTAGTCTCTCTCTCTCTCTCTTATTATCTCTTGTTTATTTCTATCTACGCTTTATCTCTGTTTTTTTTATTTTTTTTTATTTATTCATTATCTCTCTCTCTCTCTCTCTCTCTCTCTCTCTCTCTCTCTCTCTCTCTCTCTCTCTCTCTCTCTCTCTCTCTCTCTCTCTCTCTCTCTCTCTCTCTCTCTCTCTCTCTCTCCTGTCATTTACTCTTCTTTATATTGATGTCTATTTATTTATTCATCCCAAGTCTCTCTCTCTCTTCTTATCTTTAATCCTTTATTCTCCTTTATATTTGATTATCTTTTTATTCATATCTGTTCTCTCTCTTTCCTTATTCATCCTTTACATTCTTTTATATTTTTTCTCTGTTTATCTATTTACACCCAAACAGAGAGAGTGAGTGTGGTTATGTTTGCCAGTTTATATTTATTTCTTTGCTAAATGTACACTCTCTCTCTCTCTCTCTCTCTCACAGCAAGAAAGTTCCCAAAAAGCCGTCGTTTCTTAAGAGGGATCTGGATGCAAGGGCTCACTCGGATGCCTACCGGAGCAAATTCAGGTACGTCAGGTGTGTGGGGGGAGAGAGAGATGTGTTTGTGTAAGGAGGGAAAGAGGAGAGTGTGTGTGTGTGCATGTGTGAGGGGAGAGGACCTGTTTTATATGACCTCTTTAAGTTTTTCATCTTGTAATTTTGCCAAGCTGGACAGGCAAGACAGCAGGGGAAGAATAATGGGTTGGCATGGTGCGGATAGCAATTGGGTATTAGTGTTAGCGGAGCAGGTGGTTTTGGTAGTGGTGGAGGGCTGGTGATAGTGGATGAGGTGGTTTTTGTGGTGGTGACATTGATGAGCTGGAAATGTAAGGAAGGCAGTAGGTGAAGATTCTGGTAATAGCATGACCTCCTGACCTTTTCTTTCTCTCTCGTCTTTTGTAGGCTGGTTTTGAAGCAGGGAAAGGTTAGCAGTTGAGTATGACATCATTTACTTATCTACTTACTTACATTCCTCACCTCTTCTCTTGTCTGGTAAGCTGGACAAGACAATAAGTAGGTGAAGAGTTTGGGATAAGTTTATTATGGCTTCTCACCTCACCTCTTGTCTTCCAGGTTACCGCTGAGTGAGAAGCTTGACGGCTCCACCTCTTGCTCCATGTGGGCGCCGTACAAGAAGTCCTACATCAGCGGGACTCTCAACATCTCCCTCAACTACATCTGCTTCGAGAGTAAGGTAAGGCACACATGCACGCAAACACACACACTCCACAAACTCAGCCTAATCCTAACACACTTCATCTCTTTCTTGCCCACATCACAAGCTTGGTCTTATCCTGATTACTGACCCTGGGGACTTGACTTGTGCTGCCCTTGTATCGCCAGAACTTCAATCAACAGACTCATTCTAACCCTAATACACTTTCTCCCTTCCCCCTTCCTCCTTCCTCACATAGATTATAACCCCAGTCCTGCCCTAATTACTGACGCTGAGGATTTTGCTAATACCACCCTTGTTATATCTCCTATACCAGCACTAACCTAACCTGATACATCTCTTCCTCCCCCCTTCCCCCCCACACACATTACCAGCCTGGTCTTACCCTCAGGAACTTATTCATCACCCTTGTTCTATTCCAATTCAAGGAGTAAAACTAACCGTACCTGACGTAACTTAATCGCCTCTTGTGCCTTCCCCTAATAGATTGCCAACCTGGTGAGTGTGGTGTGTCCGCTGCGGGAGGTGCAGAGTGTGGAGAAGGTGGACAACATCAAGGGGAACAGTGCAGTGAAAAATGCAGTCTTTGTATGTACCACCCAAACCACTGGGCCCTCTAATACTTTCCTCTTCATCGACGTGGGCGACCGCGACTTTGTCATCAGCAAGCTGTCTGAGATGCTGGGCAAGAGTATTCCCACCAAGAAGTGAGTGCAGCAGGGATGGAGTGCTTTGAGGGAGAGAATAAGAACAAGTTGAAAGGTTAGGGGTGCTTAGACAGGCTGACAGAGAGAGTGGGAATAAGAGCAAGTTGAAAGGTTGAAAGGACAGGGGTGTTTAGACGGGCTGACAGACAGGGAGAGAATAAGAATGAGTGGGGAGGTGCTGGCAGGGATGGGGTGCTTCGACAGGCTGACAGAGAGAGAGGGTATAAGAGTAAGTTGAAAGGTTGAAAAGACAGGGTGCTCAGGTAGACAGACAGACAGAGAGGGAATAAGAAGTTGAAATGGTACTTAGACAGACAGAGAGAGAGAGAGAATAAAGATAAGTTGAAAGGACAGACAGAAAGATAAGTCTTGGCAGAATGGAGAGTAGTAGTGAGGGAGAGATGAAAAGGGAAAGAAAAGAAATAAAATAACAAAAGACAAGAAAAAAAAACACAAACAGTCTTTAACTCTCCTCACCTAAACAAGAATTACACACTAAAGAGAGACTTATCCACTCACTCCACACCCCTCCACCTGACCTGCTCCACCCGTGTCTCCTTTGCAGTGTCCTTCCCGACGGCATGCTGGTGGGCTCTGATCGGTCTATCAGTCGGTCAAACTCTGTGTGCGAAGACAAGAGTGAAAACATCAGCCTTAGCAGCCTCAGTGAGTATGCTGGATGTGTATGGATGCATGTGGATGTATGTGGATGCTAACTTGTCTTTGGTGGTGAAAATATGAGAGCATTTCAGGAAGTAGTGTTAGTTGTAAATGCATCTTTCTTTCAGTTATATATTAGTCACTCCTCTTCTCTTCTGCAGTGGTGGGAATGTGAGGTGTCTTCTGCCAGCTAGTAATGTTGTGTCACCCCCTTCTATAGTACTAGGAATATGACGGATCTTCGGTAACCTAGTAATATTGTCACAAAACTAATGTAACTTTCTCGTCTATGATGCTAGGAATATTAGGGGTCTCCTTCAGCTAGTTAAGCATTATGGGTGTGTTATTGGTGCATTGTCAGTGTGTTATGGGTGTGTTGTGGGTGCTAACAGTGTTCTCCCTGCCAGGCATCAGCAGCATCTCAGAGAACAACGGATCTCTGCCCACAGACCAATCTGACATGGGCACTTCCTCCCTGCCATTGAGGGCCCTGTATGACGACCCTGGGGAGGACCTAGAGGTGAGGGGGAAAGATGGACAGACAGACAAACTCACCACTTTCATCGCTTCCTCCTCCTTGATGTATAAACTTCACCTAGCCTGAGAGTGTGTAAAGGACCCAGCACATTCAAGCCATCCTCCACCCAAGCACAAATTCATCTTACTTATTTTATTCAGAACTTAGATAACATTCCCTCAATCTAATTTCACAAACATGCAAACTTAACCTAACTTACTCATTCCTGCCTCATCCTAACCTAACTTAACCTAATTCACTTTTTTCCCCATTTCAATCTAACCTTACTTAATCTTTGTCACCTCAACCTAACCTAATTTACTCTTTCCCACATCAACCTAACCTAACTTTCCCCTAACGTAACATAATCTTCCTTTCACTTCCCTACCCTTAACCTAAACTAAACTAACTTACCCCCAACATTACCTAACCTAACCTGACATAACCTAACCTCATTTGTGGTGCTGCAGGAGATGGACAGCAACCACCGCAGGGAGGCACTGTGGGAGAGACACTGGCAGGAATATGGACATGGTGTGACACTCTACCGCACTGTGGAGACCCTCAGGCTGGTGCTGGAGGGGCTGCCGGGTGCTGTGCGGAGGGAGGTGTGGATGATTTTCTCAGGTACGTGGATGAGAGATGGATGATTGGTGGATATATTTATTGTATTGTGTTCGTTACCACCTTATTACCCTAACACGTAACCGTCAGATATGTGGATGAGGTAAGGATGATCTCAAGTGTGGATGTGATGGATGAGAGGTGGATGTCTCAGTTATGTTCATTAGTATCTTAATCTTTACCAATCAGACTCTCAGGTGGATAAGGTGGATGAGAGATAGATGCAGTAGTTCCGTTCTTCAGCACCCTAATCCACATCACCAACCCTTTCCACCCAAACCCTTTCACCTTTGTCCACCTCCATAGTGTAAGACCTAACCAGCATTCTCAGTCTAACCTGGTAAACCCTGGAGCTCCCTGCCTGCTTCTGCATTTCCCCCTTCCTGTGACTTAAACTCTTTCAGGAGGGAAATTTCAAGAGACTTATTCTCCAACTTTGGGTGATCTATTTAGCTAATCTCTTTGGGAATTAACGCATCAGTAGACATTTTATCTTCCTTTTTATTCCCCTAAGTCAGAATTCTAACAAAACAAAACAAAATAATCTTTCCCTCACCTTTCTGACCCTCATCCTATTTCCAATGGTATTAATGACTTCACTCTATTTGCAGGTGCCATTAACGAGCAGGCAACCCACCCAGGCCATTACGAACAGGCAGTCGTTGCTGGGCTGAAGAGAGGTGGCCCTGCTAATGAAGAAATAGAGAGAGACTTGCATCGCTCCCTGCCTGAACACCCTGCATTTCAGAGCGACACGGGGATCTCAGCTCTCCGTAGGGTTCTCTGTGCCTACGCCTGGAGAAACCCTGCCATTGGTGAGTGCTGGGATGTGTGTGGGGGTGTGTAGTGCTGTGGTGTTGGGAAATGAGATAGATTTAACACACATCTTGATTTTTAGCCACAATTTCCATCTTATAGAGCCAAAAGAAGTGCTGGTGTGTGTGTGTGTTTGTGTTTGGCATTAGTGTCGAGAATTGACGTACATTTCACACTTGCATCTTAATTTTCAACCACAATTTCTTTGATACAAAAAACAAAGCACCACTTCAACACCTCCTCAGGATACTGCCAGGCAATGAACATCGTGGCATCCGTTCTGCTGGTGTACTGCAACGAGGAGGAGGCATTCTGGCTCCTGGCGGCCCTCAGTGAGCGTCTGCTGCCTGACTACTACAACACAAGGGTCATCGGGGCTCTTGTGGACCAGGGAGTGCTGGAGGACCTCATTCTGGACCACATGCCGGGACTGCACACTCGCCTCTCGGAGCTCGGCGTGATCTCCCTCGTGTCCCTGTCCTGGTTCCTCACTCTGTTCCTCAGTGTCATGCCCTTCGAGGCGGCCGTGCACGTGGTGGACTGCTTCTTCTACGACGGGGCGCGTGTCGTCTTCATGGTGGCACTTGCAATCCTCGGTGCCAATCAGGAGAAGCTGGAGCAGTGCAACGACGAGGGAGAGGCAATGATGGTGCTGTCGGAGTATCTGGGAGCCGTCACCACCCCTGAGAGTCGGTACGGGAGGCGCCGGAGCAGTGTGGTGGCAGATGACAGTCAGGAGGAGGAGGTGAATGTGATAGGTTTGCTAGAGACGGCCTACAGAGACTACGGCTTCATTACAAATTTGGCAGTGGAGCGGCTGAGGGTGAAGCACAGGCTGAGGGTGGTGCAGACCCTGGAAGACGCCATGATGAGGAACACACTGCGGACTGTGGGGCCGGACTGCTTGCTTGGACAATCCGATCTGAAGGTGAAATATTTTCTTGCCTCAATCTAACCAGGTCTGTCATATTCATTTATCATTAATCCTGTACTTTTATCTCTCTTTAACTGCTATCACCACCTATCAACCAGCACAAGCTCTATATTTACCTGCTATGTTTATCCACTATTCTTTTCCAACCCTTTCTTTCTTCCACCTTCTAAAAAATCTCTTACAATGCTTTCAGTGTTGCAAATTATTGGATATCACAGGGAAATGTTTATCTACCTAGCTTAAACAAACCTAACCAAACCAAACTCAACCTAACCTAACCTAACCTAACCTAATCTGACATAACCCCACCCCTATCAACAGGAGCTGGTGATCTATGTGCGAGGGGAGCAGATCCTGGGAGGGGACGACAAGGAGGTGCGGCAGAGGAGTAGCTCAGGTGGCCCCCTCACTCACGAAGGATATGTGGTGGGCTACGACACCTTCAGGCAGCTATTCCTGGCGGTGGCACCATGGGGGCAAGGCGACCGTGCTGAGGCCCTTGCAACTAGTACCTTTAATGTGCGTGTTTGGGTGTGTTTAGGTGTGTTTGGATGTGTTTGGGCATGTTTGGGGATGTTTGGGATGATTGGGTGTGTTTTGGACATGTTTGGGTGTGTTTGGATCTGCTTAAGGTTGTTTGGGTATGTTTTGGGTGTGTTTGGATGTGTTTTGGGTGTGTTTGGGGGTATTGGGTGTGTGGGTTTATCTTTTATCTTTCTGGCTAGTTCCCAGTGTGTGTGTGTGTGTGTGTGTGTGTGTGTGTGTGTGTGTTTGGCTGGTTGTTAGTGTGAGTGAGTATTTACTTTTTATTTGGATGGTTGTATGCTGTGTATGTGAGTATGTATGTGTGTGCATATTGTAATACACCACCACCACCACACAGATGCTGGATGTGGCGGGGACTCACTTGGTAGCGTTCCGTGCTGTGGCATGGCTGTTTGGCGTGCTGTGCTGTAGCGACTTGGCCCGAAAACTGCGGCTTTTCTACTACCTCCACCTGGCTTTCCCCCCAAGGCTGGACGAGGTGGACCGGCCCCTAGGGAACACATCTACAGGTGAGGAGGTGGTGTGGTGGAGCTTAGAGGTGGTGGAAGTGGTTGTGGTAGAAAGGGTTAGGAGATAGAGGTGGATTAGAGAGGGTCAGGAGGAGGTGGAGGACAAATAGAAAGGATAGGAGGTGGATTACTCATGGAATATAAAGAACAATAAGAATAATGACGTTAATAACACTGAAGAACAACTTAGTGCAAATAACAATAACAACAACAGCACTAAGCACTCCACTCTTCCACCACACACAGCAGAGGTGGAGGAGGAGACAGCGGTGGAAGCAGAAGAGTACTTTGATTGCATGGAGGAGGACTCGGGCAAAGGTCAGGTGGATCTTGAGCTCTCTGATGACTCCCCCACGTCCCCCTCTGTTGCCTCCTCCCCCAAGACAGGTTAGTGTTAGTGTGTGTGACCTCTCTGTGACCTATTCTGTATGTGACCTCCCTTGTGATCTTCCCTGCTTCTCTTAATTGGATCTTCTGTTAATTTAGTTTAGTCTGACCTCTTTCTTTATTTTGTTTTGTTGTGAGATTTTCACGGCCGACCTGATTGTTTTATATTGCATTGCCTCAGCATTGTTCGGCTCCAGACTCTCAGTTTGTGGATCCGGGCCCAGGGGGTTTAAGCCTGGAACATCACCACCGGTTGACTAAAACACACTAATATTTTTTTGTGCAAATGGGGGGCAATCGAAAAATTTGGTGACCCACTGCCCCCTGTGCCCCCGTCTAAAACCAGCCTCACTTCTCCAGAGTATTGTGACAGTCTGACAGGCCTGGCCACCATCCACAATCGAGACTACCGCCTGTACGAGCAGCGCTTCCTGCCCACCATGTCGCAGGAGCAGTTCATCAACATGTGGCGGACAGTGTACAGCTTCTTTGCCTTCGAAACCAACCAGGAAATCTTCACCTCTTTGTCCAGAGTGGGTGAGTCGAGAGAGAGGGACAGAGAGATACAGATGTGAAGCTTAACGGAAAGGATTTGAGACTGTCACATAAAGACTGACAGATTGAAAGACAGATTGATAGACAGACAGAAACACATACAGATAGACAGAGAGACTTAGAGAGAGAGAGAGAGAGAGAGAGACATAACCACACCCATATACCATGAGAGCTGAGACAAGACCTGGTTCCAGAGTGTTTACTAATGTGATAAACTCTTCCTAAGGTACACTACTGCTGCAGATTGGAGAGGTGGGCCGGAGAGTGAAGGAGAAGGCATCGCAGGGTTCTCTCAGTGAGGTAAGTACAGGGCGCAATGGAGTAAGAGAAAGGTGTATTGATGACAGATGAAAAAACGGTATAGTGACAGATAAGAGAAAGGTGTATTAGTAACAGATAAGATGACATGAGAAGTAGGAGAGGAATTGATAAGCCATTCAGCAATTTAAGAGAAAAATAAGCAAAATTACCATAGTTTAGGAGGCTTTAATTTGGAATTGCACTCATAAGAAAATGCAGTAAGAGGAACAGGGAGGAGACTGTCATTTCAAGCAGAAGAATTAATCATAAGCCGTCCAACCCAATAGGAGAAAATAAAGACACTAAACAAAATTATGACTGTTAAGAAGATTTTAACTTTGAATGACACACACGAGAACCATTAATAAAACAAGAACATCATTTCAAACTACTCTAAACAGGGAAACAGCCACTCACCAGACAGCAGCAGCAGCGACGGCGACAACCACAACAACCCTGGCAGCGAGGACCACAGATCGACATTAGGAACAGACAGAGACTCCCCTTTGGCAACAGGCGCATCCTTGACCACCACAACCACCACCACAACCAATAAATCAGAGAGGACCAGAAACCCTAGTAACCCCAGTAACGCCACCACCAGCTCCCTAGACACCAGTTCGGACATGAGCACTCCTTCATCAAGCTTAAATTTCAGTGCTAACATAAGCCCCAGCAGACCACAGGAGACACTAGACAAGAAGGAGCATGACAGACACACACCGCTTCACTCCGCTTCACAGGAACCAAACCAGTGCCAGGAGGGAGGCTGTGAGGAGTGCCAGCCCCCAACACAACAATACCCAAGTCAGGAGTGGTGTATATCCTTTGAGCAGTTTCTGGCTAACGTGGCAAATGAGGAAAACCTTGTACGTTTCTTTGAGCAGCAGGTGAGGGTGGCCGAGGAAGTGCAGAAGCTGAGGACTCGAAACACCATCAGTCAGAGTGCAAGTGGATCTTCTGCCTCCTCCCCCTCTTAGTGCTTTCCCCCAAGGTCCTCCCGGTTAGTACTCATTTCCTGTGGTACTGTAGCAACCCACTCACGTCCATGTTAGGTTAGGTGGCTCTGGGTTGTTGTGTATGGTTAGCTTCCCTGATCCTTTGTCTCGTCACTGGCTGGGAATGGCGGAGTGAAGGTGATGGGAAGGGAATTCGATCATCCAAATTGTGTGATGACTCGAGAGCTCAGAGGTGGCGTGATGTTAGATAAGGTGACCAAAATGTGGTGATTTTTTTTTTAGAGAAACTGGAGATGAGAAATTGGGAAGTTTATCTAAAATGTGATGAAACTTGAGAGAAAATGAGGTGATCTGAAGTCAGCCAGGGTATCTAAAGTGTGCTGAAACATTATAGAGAAAAAAGAGGTTGATAATTGTTTAGTAAGTTATGAGAAATGTGCTGAAATCTTATGAGCATCTGGAGGTGATTTGAATTAAGTTATCCAAGTGATCAGAAATGTGGTGAGGCCTAAATGAGAAACTGGTGGTCTGAAATTAAGTCATCCATCTGAAATTGTAGAGAAAATAGAGATAGTACGAAGTTAGCAAATTTAGCCAATATATATGGAGCTTCATAGTAACTGGGTATGGTGTGATGTTAGGGGATTTAACCACAATATATGAAACTAGACTAACTGGTGTGAAAATATATAAAGTTTTGGGGTCACAAGAGATGATGAGAGCTTAGCAGGAAATTGAACCAAACTGCTGTATTGTGAAACTGAAGGTGACCAAAAGTTTGCCGAGTTAATTCAAGGATAGGAAATTAAAACTGATTCATTCAAAAACTTATCAAAACTTTTAAAGAATCAAAAAAAAAAAAGTGATAAAAAAAAAAAGCCAAATTTTATCATATTAATTTTAGGGATATTTTCATGATTTTGGTCTTGAAACTTCATCAAAATACACAAGTAAAAAAAATAAATAAAGTAAAAAATGTAATTAATCTTTCCTCATCATCTCAAACCATTTATTTAATATTGGTCTTAAAGTATGACCAGAAAATACTTAAAAAAGAAAATAATAATTGAAGTTTGATGATAACACAAAACATTAAAATTGATTAGAAAGACTACCATTAAAAGCTTGAAATGAAGGACAGACATTTAAAAAGCTTGATTGCAAATATTGGCATTGAAAAGCTTAAATGGAGCACTGGAAATATAAAGCTGGACTCAGAGGTTTAGCATTGAAAGCTTAAATAGTAAGATTGACATTGGAAAGCTTGAATTGAAGACCAAACACAAAACTTGACCATCAGATACATTGAAAGCTTGAGTTTGACAGAAAAGCTTAACACTGAAAACTCAATTGACAAGTCTGGAATTGAAAGCTTGAATAGAAGAACAAAGTTGACAAAGAAAAGCTTAAAACCCCAATTGAACAGCCTGACATTGAAAGCTTGAATAGAAACAGAAAACTTGAAAACCACAGATTGAAAGCTTTATTGACAGGTTGGGCAGTGAAAGCTTAAATAGAAGGATTTGACAGAGCTTAACATTGATCATGTGATCAACAAGTACAACACTGAAAGCTTGAAGAGAAAGACTGATGGAAAAGCTTGAATAGAAAGGTAAACAGAAAAACTTGAATTGAAAGCTTGAAGGGAAAGATCAGTGGAAAAGCTTGGATAGAAAAATTAACAGAAGGACTTGAAAGCTTGAAGAGAAAGATTGATGGAAAAGCTTGGATAGAAAAATTAACAGAAGGACTTGAAAGCTTGAAGAGAAAGATTGATGGAAAAGCTTGGATAGAAAAATTAACAGGACTTGAATTGAAAGCTTGAACTGAAGGCTTGAATAGAAAGGTTCACTGTTTCAAGCGGCATTTATTTGGCATGTCTGTCATTCAGGTTAACCTCTTCCACTATTTTTCCATATTTTTTTTACTCCATGTACTCCAAGAAGTGTTAGGCTAAGATACAACATTTACCTGTAAGAATCTGTACCTTGTAAGCTTCAATGGATATTTTTTTTTATATATTACTACTATTACTACCACTACTACTAATACTTCTGCGTACACTCACTAGTAGAGGCAAGAAGTATACATCGACTGAAGGGAATAATTGAATATACAGAGGTAGGCCCTGTATACTGCACTTAGGTAAACACACATACACACACTCCCTCACTCACTGATAGCTAGCACTGTACATCGACTGAAGGGAAACTGAATAAACAGATACACAGATAGATAAACAAATAGGACCAGGCATGTTTTAGTTCTTAGGTAAACACACACACACACACACACACACACACACACACACACACACACACACACACACACACACACACACACACACACACACACACACACACACACACACACACACACACACACACACACACAAACATATATGAAGCTCATACAAGTAGATAGAATGTAAATTGACTCAGATCTAATGGAAAATTATAGAAGCAAGATTGCAAAAGATGCCAAAGACACATAAGTGAATATATATATATATACATTTAGAGAAAGATGTACAATGTAATTTTGCATAGATTTATTATTATTATTGTTATTTTTACTATTATTTTATTTTCCGAACTCTGGTTGTCCGTGATGGTGCAAATAATGGTAAGAAGGTGAAAGTTATGCCGTATTTCGTAAAGTTTTGGAGAAACGGAAAGAGGAAGGCAAGGAAAGTTGTGCTGTCTTATAAATTTTTAAAGACAGAAGGAGGAACACAAGAGATGAGGAAAATGATGCTGTTTTATAAGATTCTGAACAAGACAGGAGGAGGAGGAGGAAGACAAGGAAAGTTATGTTATGTAAAATTTTAAAGACAAGAATTAAGATTAGGAAAGTTGTCATGTAGTTTGTAAAGGTTCGAAGAAGACAAGAAGGGAAAAACAAAGAGAGTAAAGATCAAGAAAGTTATGCAGTATTCTGTAAAGTTTTGAAGACAGGAGGAGGAAGACAAGTAGTGAGGTGAGAGTAGAAAAAAATGCTCTGTTTTGTAGTAAAGTTTTCAAGGCAAGAGGAGGAAGACAAGGGGAGATGAGATTAGAAAGTGAATGCTGTTTTCGTACTCTTGAAAACAGGAGGAAGAAGACAAGTAGTGAGGTGAGAGTAGAGAAAGAATGCTGTGTTTTGTAAAGTTTTTTAAGACAAGAGGAGGAAGACGAGGGGCGTAGGATAAGGAGTGTGATGGTGTGTTGGTCTCTGAGTGGCCGTAAATTGAAACAAGAAGGGAAAATTAGTTTGTTCTTGTGATTTTTTTATGACATTCAGTGACAAGTTAGTGTTTTAGTCCCAAGTTGTGATTTAGAAACAATTAACACCGAGGTTGGTGAAATTTATTAATAGGTATAATTTTGAAACCAGATGACGAAGTAGAATTTAAATTGTACGTTATTGCATTCTTCCATTTGCTGTTTTGTTTCGTTTTTTCATTAGTTTCAGTTTGTGATCTGGAAACATTACTGCTGAAGTTTGTAAGATTCAAAAACCTCTATAACTTTGAAACCAGGTAAGAAAAATGGTTATAATTATTAATTCATTGCATCCTTTTCTTGTTATTTTTAGTTATTGGTTGTGATTCTTGAAACATTACCATTGAGGCTTGTAAAGATTTTGAAGTGTCTAGAACTTTGGAACCAGATAGAAAAGGAATTAAGTTTTTATCGCTGCTCATTACATTCTTTAATTTCTTGTTAGTTTTTTTTAGTTCCAAATTGTGATGTTGAAAGACCAATGTTGAGGTTTGTAAAATTTAAAATGCCCATGACATTGAAACCAGATACGAAAATTGAAGTTTTTTTTTTTATATTTACACCTCATTACATCCTTTCTTGTTTTTTAGTTACAAATTGTGATGTTGAAATACTAATGTTGAGGTTCGTAAAGTTTAAAATGCCTGTAACTTCGAAATCAGGTACGAAAATTGAGTTTTTTGATATTTACGCCTCATTACATCCTTTCTTGTTTTTTAGTTACAAATTGTGATGTTGAAAGACTAATGTTGAGGTTCATAAAGTTTAAAATGCCTGTAACTTTGAAATCAGGTACGAAAATTGAGTTTATTGATACTTGCACCTCATTACGTTCTTTCACTTTTTTTTTTTAGTTTCAATTTGTGATTTGGAAAGAATAGTCCTGAAGCTTGTAATATTTAAAGGTACCCTCAACTAACTTTTAAGCCAGGTGAAGAAAATATAGTTTATTAATAGCTACACCTCATTACATTCTTCTATTTTCTTTTTTCCTTTTTCTTTTCTTCAGTTTTGAGTTGTACTTTGAAAACCACTACATTTAAGACAAGCTTCCAAAAATTTTCAAATCCCAAATAAACATCAGATCACTACACTACATACCTCACTATATTTCAACGGTAACCCTCACAACACCCTGTCACTCCTTAACCTTTTCACTCCTGGACAGATTTCCCATAACCACCTTCATTTTCCACAACACTCATCTTTGTATTAGTCTCTTGAATAGCTGCACCCTGGAGGAGACTAGATTAACTTATTTCTCTTTCATTTTTCCAGTAAGATCATAAACATTTAATTTCTTACAGTACTTTGAATGCTAACTAAAGACATTAGTAGAAGGGTTTGTTTACATGGAATTGTGGTGCAGATCTTCCATTAACCCTTTATTGTTGTTGTGTGCTACATTCAATAACACCAAAAAAAAATCTCGCTTTCCAGTCGCTTCCAAACATTACATCATCTACACAGGAAATGAAAAATATACATAAGTGCCTATAATTCAGAAATCAGATATAGAAAATGAGTTGTATTATTGCTACACTTCATTATACTCTTTCATTTCTTCTTAATTTTTGGTTTTGAGTTGTGCTTCTGAAAGACTAACACTGAGACTTGCTACCTTCTTATGTCACCTTCCACTCACTTCCAAGCATTACACCAGCAGAATATTGCATTATGTATCGATGTATGTACAGTGCAAATGTCCCTTTAAACCTTATGCTATTTATCACTTCTTACATTAACCACTGACCACTGAACCACCTCATCTTCCACAATCACTTCTTTGCACCAAACGACTTGAAAAATATATTCTTTACTCACCCATTTTCTTCCCATAGCTCAACTTCCACACCTCATCTAATATTCCAGTCACTTAGCTCCACAGTCACTATTGCTCCTTATAGATAATGCAAACCTTTCACCAGCCATCCTAAGACAATACCAACTGAAAACTGTGAAACCTATTCTGCAGTATTCTGTTTTTAACCCTGTGCATTGTTGGATATCACAGTGGAAACATTAATTCGGTGCATTTGTGACATTTTACTGTTATGTGTAGCTTTGCAGAGAGTGCAGGTTGTCTGTGGGGCTGCCACATGTAGGCCTGGTGGCTTCCTGTGGCTTCCCTTGTTTTCCTATGTAGCTGGGAGGCAAGGAGGCTTAACAGACTGTCATTCAGCTGTCAGACTTTCAGTGAAACGTTGTAAAATTTAAATGTTGGTGAAGGGATTGCCACATGTAGGCCTGGTGGCTTCCTGTGGCATCCCTTGTTTTCTTATGTAACTGGGAGACAAGGAGGCTTAACAGTCATCTAGCCATCAGACTTTCGATGAAGTATTGTAAAATTTAAATATTGGTGAAGGGATTGCCACGTGTAGGCCTGGTGGCTTCTTGTGGCTTCCCTTGTCTTTTTATGTAACCGGGAGACAAGGAGGCTTCACAGTCATTCAGCCATCAGACGTGGTGAAACAACATTTTAGTTTCCATATGTAGGTCTGGTGGCTTCTTGTTGCATCCCTTGTTTTCTTATTCAGCTGAAGAGTAACAATACTGTCAGTGGAGGAAGAAGAAGTGTAAGGAAAAATGGAAGTGATGAGGTAAATTTATTTCCCGACCAGTTCTGCTATCTTCTTAAAGGGAACTCAACTTCAAGAGAACAGTTTCCTTGACAAAGCCAATAGCAAAACTAGTCAGGAAATAAATTTACTGCATCACTCCCATTTTTCCTTACACCTCCTTCCTCCACTCGTCCAAAATGTCTCAGCAATACTGTCACTACGACCATCAGACTCTTGGTAGCTGTTCAGTGACCAAGGGGGCATTCCTTCCTTTACCAGATGACTTCCTGCAGGTGTCCTATAAACGCCATGATGAATCCATGTAGTGTTAATCAGTATCTAGTTATTAAGGGTGAAATGTTAACAATTTGATTATTTGAGGAAGGAAAGTTGGTTTAGGAGGAAGTGGTAATAACTTGTAACCTTTTATTGTGTTTCTGATGATGATAATGATAACAGGGCTGTGAGTTAACAGACTAATAGTGACGTTTGTAAAAAATTCAAATCCTTGTGACTTAAGAACCAGATAAAGAAAAATAGTTTATTAACAGTTACATTTCATTACACTCTTACATTATTATTATTATTATTATTATTATTATTATTTATTTATTTATTTATTTATTTATTCATTCATTTTATTTTTTTCCAGTTTTGAGTTGTACTTTGAGAACCACTCATGCATTTAACACACCTACAGAAATTTCAAAGTGCCAATAACCTTGAAAAATATGCTGTTTCTATTCAATTATTCCCTATGTAGCTATTAAGAGTGAAACATTCCTATCTACACTATAAACCAGACCGGTCTAGCAGTTCCTCACACACACACACACACACACACACACACACACACTCTTAGCCACATCAGCCATGGTAGGAAGGGACAGTCTCAGTTTTGATTAGAATGGAGAGGAAGTCAATTTAGGAAGGAAATACAAATAATGACTAGCTTTTTATTAATATTTCTGGTGACAGTGATGACAACAAGGCTGTGAGTAAGTTAGAAAGATGGAGATAGTGGATTATAGTATTGCCTCAAGGGATTAAAAGAAAGTGACACTAACTCCTTATGTTAATTAGAAGTTTCTCTGTAGAATTGATAGTGATTGAAAGGGTTAAGAAAATGATAGCTTAATTTTTTTTCTTTTTTATTTAGTGATTGAAAGGGTTAAGAAAATGATACTTTACAATTTTTAAGTTTTTCTTATTTTTGTTTTTTATTTATTTATTGATAGTGACTGAAGGGGTAAGAAAATAACATATATTATTTAGGCAGTTTTTTTTTATAATTGATAGTGACTGGAGGGGTTTGAAAAAGTTATATTGTACTAACTTCTTATATTTGAATTTTGACGTATTTTGTAAACTTTATAGAGAATTTGAGTTATAGAAGTCTCTTGGGATTGGATTGCTTTGGTTTAGTCTCTCTCTCTCTCTCTCTCTCTCTCTCTCTCTCTCTCTCTCTCTCTCTCTCTCTCTCTCTCTCTCTCTCTCTCTCTCTCTCTCTCTCTCTCTCTCCTTATTGATTGATTTGTTATTTCTTTTTTTCTTTACTTATTCTCTCTTTGTTTCTTCCTTTTATTGATTTATTTCTTATCCCTTTTCTCTTTCTTTTTTTCTCTTCCTTCTCTCTTTCTTCTCTTTATTGATTCATTTATTACTGTTTTTTTTTCTGTTTATTCTCTCTCTCTTTTTCCTTTATTGAACTTAACCTAACTTTAAACTAACCTGTTAATCACAACTGTTTTTTTTTTTTAACTCTTTCCTAACACCACATCATAGTTGACTTTTTCCTCTCTTTCCATTCATTTATTTTTAACCTAACATAACATTCACAGTTCTTTTCCTTACTCTTCCAAACATCACATAACATTTTTTTTTTACGTAACCTAACCTAACCTAACCTAACCAGTCACAATTCTTCTCCTTACTCTTCCAAAACACTACTTAACACATTTTTTCTTACCTAACCTAAGTCACTATTCCTGTACCCTCCCAAACGCCACATTACACAAACAGAACAGACACCCATTAAACCATAACAAGCTTAACCCTTTGATTCCCACCTGATACACCTTTCCCTAATCACCAATCACTCTGGGACATCTTCACTTGTTCCACAGCCACATCCAGTCAGCAACCCTTTCGCTGCTACACAAACTTTCGCTTTTATTTTCTGTAACCATTTTTTTGGATGTTATTTTTTGTGTAAAGATTTTGTAAATATTTTTGCCGCGTAAGGATGAAATTAATCTTGTTTTTTCCTTCTTTTCTCTCCCATTCCTTCCTGTGAACAGTTCTCACAGTGCCAGGGAGGTTAAATCTGGTAGAAATTGCGAGACCTATTCCTTTTTATCTCTTACGTTCTTCTAGAAGCTTATTAAGACTTCATGGCTTACTTCTGGTACTTTTAATTGTTATGCATCACAGTGAAATGGCTGATTTTCCCGACAATTCACACTTAACGAGCTGGTAAATAGATTCAGCAGTGACCAGCAATCACACATCGCTCTAATCCCTCACGACGGTGCAATGGTGATTTGCCGCAACAATGGAGTAACTGTAACTTGTATAATTTAATGTACGTATGCTTTACTTTCCTTTCGATTTTGTACATGTTATGATTTAGTATTTAATCTTAATTTTTTATACTTAAGTTGTTGTTTCTCTGTGCTTCTAAATATGTATGGTCAAAATATGTGTATGTTTGTCTGTCAGAGGTGTGGATGTGGTGGTGGTGGAGTAGTATTTTGTGGTGCGGTGTGGTGCAGATGTGGTAGTGGTGATGGAGTGGATGTGGATGAGATTAGTGTGGTGCTGGTGGCAATATGTGGATAGACGTGGATAATGGTACTGCAGATCATCATCATGTGGGTGGAATGGGTGGAATAGTTAAGCATTGTGGATTATGTGGACAGAAGGATGCTATATAGTGGATAAACAGTACATGTGTGGATAGACAAGTGATGTGACAGAGTGGATAGCAGTGTGGATATGTGGATGAGCGGTGTGGGTGATGTGGATAGGTCAATATGGAAGCAGTGGTATAGTTTGGGTTGGATGCTGGTAATAGTGTGGTGTTGTGGTGTGGTGTTGACAGGTTGCTTACATCCTTACCTCCTTCTGTTCTCAGATATTAAGCTTTCTCAGTAAACTTTTTTTTTTCTGGTATTTTTTAAATTTTTTTTCTTTTTTCCATTTTCTGTAAGGTAAAAAAAAAAAGTGAGGGGAGACAGTGGAGTGTATGTTAATTTTCTTTTTATTGACTTTCTTACATATAAATCTCTTCAATGTTTCTTTTTTTTCAGTTTTATTCAGTTTTATTCAGTTTTTTTTTACAGTTGTATAGTTAAAAGATGGAAAAATTAAGTGTATGGGATTCTTCAGAGTGTATGATAAATATATATACTGTAGTTAATTTCCATTATTATTGTTATTATTATTATTATTATTATTATTACTATTATTATTATTATTATTATTATTAGTATTATTAGTATTATTAGTATTACTATATTATTTTTATTATTATTATTATTATTATTATTATTATTATTATTACTGTTGTTTTCTTATCTTCTATATTCCTTACATTCTTTCATCCATTAAGTTAAGAAAGAAATTTGAAAATATGTAGAAAGCTTTTTTTTCAGTAAGTTAAAATTAATTAATTTTTATTTTCCTATCTCTTACCTCATTTTTTCCCCTTTCCTTTTTTTGCCCATTTTTTTCCCTCAAAGATAAGGAAAATTTGGAATAAAAAAATCTGAATATGTACAAATTTTAATGATTGTAGTAGTTTGTTATTTTTATTAATATAAGTTCACTTATAATAATGTTAATAAAATGAAAAGTTATCCACATAAGGATTTGTATATTTCATTACCCAGTGCTTTGTGTTATTATCTCATTTTGTCTTTCTTTCTCTTCCTTCCTTCCTTTCTTTTCTTGTTCATCAGTTTCCTTTCTTTTTCATTCATTCATTCTTTCCTTCCTTTTTTTTTTTTTCTTCCTTCCCTTTACTTGTCCTTTTTCATTCTTCCTCCCTTTTTTTTTCTATTCCCACTGTTCTCTTGCCCTCCTTCCTTCCTTGCATCTATCATCCACAATCTTAAACATTCAAATTTCCCGCCAGAAGCAGACGAGGATTCAAAATATCCACATTGCAGCATCCACTTAACATCCGTCCTTCCTCCATTCCTTCATTTCTTACATTCCTTCCCTCCTCTTTTATTGCCTTCCTGTCATTTCTTCTTTATTTCCTTTCCAATATTTTTTTTCTTCCATTTTCTTTCCTTTCTTACGTCTTTCATTTCCTACATCCCTTCCTTGCTCTTCCCTTTTCCTTCCTTTCTCTCTCCCTTTCTTACAACTCTTTTCCTATATTCTTTCCCTCATTTTCTCGTATAGCATTCCTTTCTTTCATCCTTAATGTATTACTTCCTTTTTCCTTTTTCCTTCCTTTGTTTCCTTCATCAATTTTCTTGTATTTATTTAATTTTTTTTTCGTTTCTTCCTCCATTTCTTCCTTTATTTCTTCCTTCGCACAGAAAATCAATCTAAAATCCACAATTAGAGACTTTAAACACCCAAAGGACATTTAAACACCCCGCTAAGATATTTAAATCCCCCGCCACTCAGCTGTTGTATCTCTCTCTCTCTCTCTCTCTCTCTCAGGAGGTTTGTTGACAGAAGGTTCTTCCCACACCTGCTCACACCTATTCAGCGCGACACCTGTTCATAATGAGTGGCAGGACCAGACCCAAGCACCTGCAAATAGTGACACCTGAAGAGGAGCTGGAGAACCTGAAGAACGAGGTGAGCAGATAGAGAGAGGTGGCGTGGCAGTAGTAGGGGGAGCTTATCTGTGTATGCTTTCCTGTGACTGTCAGGGCAGCTAAGATAGGAAAGTGTGCTGGTAAATCATAATATCAAGACAATTAGTGTAGTCAAATATTCGTGGTGGTTTTATCAAGTGCTCGTTAGTCAGGCAAGTAGCAGATTATTACGAGGAACTGACCAATACCAGCCTTGCTTATCGTAACTCCACTGTGTTGAGGTTGGTATTGTAACAAGATAAGGTTCATTTTCAGTTCCCAACCAACAAATTTCTCGTGTCTTGTTTTCTGGTGATGTGTACTGCATTAATTGATTTTCTACCTTTTTCCATCACAAATGTCTAGTATTCGCGTTGTGCCTCTTTCTCAAGTTATCGTTGCAGCAGCCACCACTCACCGCCACCCACAGCTGGCCAGCCACTGCTAAAACTCACTGGGCCTGCAGCAACTCACACAGAAGCAGCAGTAGTCAGGACAGCACTCGCCCTGTCACCAGGTGTGATGGTGCAGGTGGAAGTGGCTTGAAGGCCTTGGTGTAGTGCTGCAGTGCAAGGCAAGGACATGCAAAAACTACATTCACAGCACAGTTGTATATTTCACCACCAGAGAACAGAATGCAGTTATCTTGTGACTCACAGGCCACCACAGGCACCACATTCCCCACACCAGAGGCAGAGGCAGAGTCATGAGCACGTCACACACACGTCACTGGCCACTCACACGCTGGGCACAGAGTCACTTGGATATTCCCAGCTTGTGATGTAGGCACCACAAGCCTCACACCACCACAAGTCTTAGCACGGCTGGCCAGGAGAACAAGAACGTGGCCCAACACTCACGGGGTGCAGAGACTCAATGAGCATCTTGCAGCATCACACAGAAGCTGTGGGCTAGACACTGCAGAAACTCTTCTGGCTTCCTGTGAGGCTTTTTAATACCTTGGAATTGAAGCTGATTGGTCACCACTGTTACAGGCACACCAGCCAATCTTTGCCATCTATTATCAAGCCCACCTGAGTGCCACACCCCCCAAGCAGCGCCCCAACTAGCAACACCCTTCAACACACTGTACACTACACCCACACAGCCACTGTCTTCCTGCTCGGTTAAGGAGGGACCTGATGGAGGTCTTTGAGTGATATAGGGGATATAACAGGGGTGACATAAACACAATCCTTAGGGTCAGTATTCAGGATATGACAAGAAATAATGGGTTCAAGTATAATAAAATTATATTTCAAAGAAAGATCGGAAGGTGTTGGTTCTCAAATAGAGTGATATATGAATGGAATAGACTCAGTAATCAGGTTGTTAGTGCTGAGTCACTAGAGAGCTTCAAAAGATTAGACAAATTTATGGATGGCAATGATAGGCAGGCATGTTTCATACAGGGGCTGCCACGTGTAGGACTGGTGGCTTCTTGCACCAACTCTTATGTTTGTATGTCTTATTTAAAGGTGCAAGTAGGTAACCTAATCAAACTTAACCTTATCAATGAAACAAGTGTATCTCTTTATAAATACCATAATTAGTGATGCGTATCGGGAAATAGGGATGAAAAATTTTGATAATTAGACACTGGTAATTAGTGAACACAAGAACAAGAGAAAGTAAGGGAAACAGCAGGAAGCTACTGGGCTGACACATGGCAGTCCCCGTAGAGCTATTACTCTCCTTGTCTTCTATAATACCACCTCCTTCTCTTCCACCTCCCAGGTCGGCGTGCTGCACCGTGCCGTGGAGAGCAAGAGTGCTGCTGTGGGCATCCTGAGGGCTGAGCTACAGGAGTGCCAGAGAGAGAGGGACAAGTTCCGAACATTAGCAGAACAGGGTGGAGGCACAACACTGCACCGCTCCCCAACCCTGGCCCCGGCAAAGGTGAGGTGGTGGTGGTGGTTCTGTTTGGTGTTGAGTTTGTGTTTGGTTTGTTAATTGAGGCATAAACTAATACTTGTTCTGTTACTTATATTACTTTTGCTGTTGCTTTTTATTCATGAACCACCACTACTGATCTTTACCTTTTACTACTACTACTACTACTACTACTACTACTACTACTTGTTTAGATTAATAAAAGAAAGATTACTGCAGCCACCACCACCACCACCACCACCACCACCACAACTAACCCAGAATAAAAAGAACCATCACACAATCACATAAACATAAAACACACACACACACACACACACACACACACACACACACACACACACACACACACACACACACACACACACACACACACACACACACACACACACACACCTTACTAACAAACCCACTCCTCTACATACACACAAACTTAAACAAATCCACTTCTTCCCAGCTCTTCACTCCTTTCATCCACACATTCCCACACAGACCATAACATCCACTCTCTTCTGCTCCCCCTCCCCCCCCCAGGCAGCGTTGGGGGACCCTGGGCGCTCTGCAATGCTAAGTGGAGCTGACGGCACTTTGGCTCAGCTGTTGTGTCAAGCTAAGGAAGAGAACCGTATGCTAAGACAGGAGGCCACTGAGCTGAGGTGTCGACTGCATGATGCCCAGGCCGACACCAAGGTGATTGTGGGATGGATGGATGGAGGGAGGGAGGGGTGGGAGGGAGATAAGGATAGACGGAATATCATATAAGCAATTTTTTATTTTATTGTGTGTTTAATTATAAGAATTTGTAATAGTTGGGATGAGAAAGGACCAAAATCTCAAACTCTTTCATTTTCTCACATTGCATTTTACTTGGAAGAATTTTTAATAGACAAGTCGTAAAACAAAGCAAAACATCACATAGATAACGTTTCTATTATGTCATATGTCTAATTATAATTTACAATACTCAAAAACAAACTAAACATCAAATACATAAACTTCTATTTTATCATATCACATTAATTACAACTTTAATAGTCATCACAAAACAAAAAATCACGTACGTAACTTTTTCATTTCATTTTATCACATTTAACTCACTTCAGGTGCTGCGGGAGGAGGTGCAGCGGTGGCGGGGAGGTGGGGAGGGCCGGCGTGGCAGCCAGGCCAACACGGCACTCACCCAGCTGGCACTGCAAGAGCGGGAGCAGTTCATATCACAGATGGAGGAGCTCAGTGCCAAGGTGAGAGAGAAAGAGAGAGAGAGAGAGAGAGAGAGAGAGAGAGAGAGGGAGGTTAACTGTGGCATGGCATTATAACACTTCCTTGTCATGCCCCTGCACTTTTGAGCAGCAGACTGACACACAGAAGGGTTGGTGGTGGTGTCTCTCTCTGCCTTGTATCTTTAAACATCTTTCAAGTTTTCAATGCCCACAGAGATGATTGGACAGGTTCTCATGGGGGTTTCTCTCACTGGAAGCATGAAAACACCCTTGAAAACCTCAGTAATTTTGACTACCAATTAATGTCAATCTTTCTAACACTTTTCTCTCTTTCCTACATTTTTCTATTCTTCCTACACACTTCACCTTCCCTCTGGCACTCTTCTTAATACTATTCCATCCTTCCTAACACTTTCCCTCCCCTCTGGCATGTTTTCTAACCCTCTCCTTTCCCACGGCACTGCTCCTAACACTATGGGTGCCTCCGCAGTGCCAGGCGCTGGAGGGGGATGTGAGGGGCCTGGTGGAGGAGCGGGAGGAGCTGGTGAGGGAGCTGGATGCCACTCACCACAAACTCCACCGCCTCAATTTCATCCTCAACACCCTCCTCAACTCCCCCCACCACCCTGCTGCTAACACCACCAGCACCACTAACACTGCATCGTCCTCGGCTAATGCTCCTGTGCCTCCCAAGCGTATTGTTGACCTCGATGGTATTATCACGGAGAACAGGTCAGCTTGGGTCACTAACCTCTTTGTTTTTTTTGTTTTTTTTTTTTTATTTTTTTTTATTTGTTTTTATTTTGTTTGTTTGTTTATTCATTTTTGTGTACATGTGTGAATGGTTTTGTATGAGATTTTTGTTTTTTATTTTATTTATTTATTTTTTTTTATGAATGAATTTTTCTTCCACTTGCCTCTTTTCATCCCTTTCCTTTATACGTATGAGTAATTTTGTATCTTAACTTTTTTTCATTTTATTTTACCACTTTCCTTTATGTTTAGGTAAATGAATGAATGACTAGGGCAACCTCAGTGATGGCTACTTCCTCTATTTCACCAGAACCATGAAAACACCCTTGAAAACCCCACTAACTTCCACCAGACCCTATTAAAAGCTGGGAAGATAACACAGCAAACATACCAGACCATCTAATACCTTTACACCTTCAGATACCTGCAGCAGAGACTCAAACAGGCTGAGGAGGAGGTCACCCTGGCTAGGAGCAATTCTTTCAAATACAAGGTAAGTGTATGTATTAGGATGCCACTGTAATACTTGGAATAATATATAACAAAAGCTTGTGTGTTTTTCTTGTTTTATATAAGAGGGGAACTGGCCAAGGGCATCAAAAAGGGGGAAAAAAAGAAAAAGAAAATGTATAAGGAAAGAAAATTGAGATTGAGGATAAATGAAAGGAAGTTAAAAGGCAATTATTTGGGTTTGCATGAATGAAAGTGGGAATTGAGTGACAAAGGGTAAAAAAAGAGAAAGATAGAAGGAATTATCAGAAAGAATTGGGTGATGGAAGGACATGTTGAGTGACTTAGAGAGAAGGAAAGGAAAGTAAGAACTGGAAGAAGAGAAAAGAATGATGATTTTGGAAAGAACAAAAGAGAAGAAAAAAAAATGATTGTAAGAAATAAGGAAGGACTATTGAGACTTGAAGGGGACAAAGAAAGGAAGGAAAGGGACTGTGAGAGGAGAAAAGGAAAGAAAGAACAATTTAAGAAGGAAGGAGAGGGAAGAAAAAAGCAAAATAAAGGAACAATTGTAAGATGTAAAGAAGGAATATTGAGATGTAAAAAGGGCAAAGGAAGAAAAGGATGAAACTGTGAGGAGAAAAGGAAAAAAAGAACAGTTTTAGAAGGAAGGAGACGGAAAGAGAAGCAAAAATAAAGAAAGGCGTACAAGATATCTAGATACCTCTTTAGAAACTTAAATTTTGAAAGCTGTATATAACTTTATCTTACAATATTCCCAGTTTCTTGACATAGGCTCTAGTGGCATTCTCCTCCCTGTCTGTCTGTCTGTCCGTCACCCTCTCAACCCTGACCACTGTCCCCCCTCACGCAACAGTCAGCCCTGGAGAGATGTCGGTCACAGGGATCCGTCAAGCTTGGCACCTCGGAAAATCTCATCGTCACCCCAAAGCAAGGTACCTCTTCTTGTTTTCCTCTTGTCTTTCCTCTCTTCTTCCATCTCACCACGTTCTCTACTTTTTTCATCCCTAACATATAATGAGCAATCTTTCCCTCAACCTTTTCAATGACTAAACTTCAGTAAGAATACAAAAAAACACACTAGAACTTCCTTGAATTCACATCCTATCAACAAATAAACATTCATTCAAAAATTCTACATATCCTGCTTGCCCTCATGATCCTAGCCTCAGTCTGGCCCTTGCAGTGAGTGAGCTTCTGCAGGAGTACCGCGGGGAAGTGGGCGGCCTGGCGGAGAGTGACCTGCGCTCCCTGTGTGTGGCACTGGTGGATGCCCTTGGCCAGCGTTCCAGAGCCCTACGCACCCAACGCTCCGCCAACAGGTCAGTTGCTGCTGGTCCTAGCTACCCTCTGGTGTGGGTGAGGTGCAAGTGAGTAATGTTTATACTAGTCTGTGTGTAGTTGAAATACACTTTGAGGTTAGAATTTGAGGTACATACACCACCACCAGCACCACCAACAACAATCTTTCCAGGGTCCTCGTGAACCGTGTAAACGAACTGGAGCGTCGCCTTATTGACCAGAACAGCCAGCAAGGAAACACCAGTGTGGGGAGCGACCAGCGGGCAGAGGAGGCCATGTCGGACCTTCCACTGGCCACGCAGGAGCTCATGGAGGGGTACACACCCCCTGCTGGTCGTGGGGGCTTAGCGTGGGTCAAGGAGGAAGATGCATCTCGTGACCCCAGATTATCGAAATTCCTTGGACGTTTTTCCTCGTCTCAGCCTCCTGTGCAGAGAGAGACGGGTGATGGCGGGGATGCAGAGGCACAGCCGACTGGAGAACAGGAGTACACAGGTGATAGGAACATGGGCAGCGGAGCAAAGCGAGACACGAAGGAAAACACAGACAGGACAAACGATAGGGAAAATGAAAGCACGAGTGAGAAGAGCAAGGATCAGAACAAGACAAACAATACTAATAAGAGTCACAAAGAAATTATCAGAGAGGAAGAGGAGGAGGAGGAGGAGGAGGAGGAGCAAGAGGAAGACATCCCTCTCCTTGCCGCAGACCTCCACCAGCCTCAGAGACCCACAGATGATGACCTAGAGGAGATAGTGCCCCTGGACCAGCTGGACGCATACATTAAGGAGATGCAGATGAAAAGGCGACGCTCAGCACACAAAGGGAAGGCGGAGAAGAGGAACGCAAAGAACGAAAAGGCGGAAACTGACGAACAAACAAACCTGAAGGAGAAGGAAACTGAGGCAGAGAAGGACGTGGATCAAGGAATTAGAGAGACAGAAGTGCGACAAGAAACAAATGCACAGGGAAAAGCGAGCAAAGACGAGAGAAAGGAAACAAAAGAACATAGACATGAAGTACACGAGAGCAGCAGAGGAGAAGCAGAGGGAGAGACAACAGAACCAGACGAAGAGAAGAAAGACCCCAACGCAAAACAAGAAACGCACGATATAACAAACGAAGAAAAACAAAAAGCAAATCAAAACACCACCATCACATCTTTAGAGAAAAACACCAAAGAGGACAAGGAGGAGGAGGGCGATGATGACGATGATGACGACAGCATCGATTTAGACCTCAGCGACTACGACAGCGACAACGACAACCTGGATCTGGCGCTGAGAGAATGGAAAAATGACTGCGGAGGAAAGGTTGGAGGGGAGGTGTCTTCTCCAGTGCGGGGAGGGAAGAGGGAGATGTTCAGGCTCTGGAAGAAAGAGAAGAGGAGCAGCGATGATCTGGAACTGCCTTCTGACCTCCAAGCACTCCTGGATAAGGCAACTGCTGCGGCCAAGATGGAGGACAGTGGCTGGACGACGTGAGGGCAAAATATCTCAGGAATAGTATTTAAAAATTGTTGTGTTTTTTAATCAGTTTTATTTTTGTTTAGTGATTCCTGTTGTTTGTTGCCTCTTATTGTTTACAGTGTTAGTATATCATTATAAATACACACACATGTATCAGTCTCTCGCTCTCTCTATAACACACACACTATTAAACAAAACACAAGCATTATTAAACTACTGCCATCTCTAACTCTACCCAGTGCACACCATGACCTCAAATATGTACACAAAAAATACTGACACACACACACACACACACACACACACACACACACACACACACACACACACACACACACACACCACATCACTTGCAAGAAATTCATAACAAAAAGACACATGCCCACAACCCATAACCAATTCTCAAACTCATTCCAATAACGTTGCTGGAAGTTGTGTAATGCAATGTAATCTAGTCTTGCTTTCCAATGACTTTTTTCTTCTATTGTCGTTTGTTGCCTTTAACTGCAGCCACTCAAAAAGACACATTTGCTCACTACTTCAACACAGCCTCAGGTCTTGTAATGTTTAACACACACGCTGCACCAGGAAGTGTGTGGCATCCAGGGCTTGTCCGATGGGGAACATTAACTCTGGGAGAACCTGTGGGTAGAGAGCCATTGAAGTGCTGACAATAATTACTACTTGCTAGGAAATTAAAAAGCTGCCTGTCACAAGAAGAGTTAATAGACTGTCATTTTAAGTGTTGACAATGATTTACATCTTGTTGGTAGTGAGAAGGTTAAGTCAGAGATGTGTTACCTGTGTTAACCCTTTCACTGTGACACCAGACAATTAGCAGCAGCAGAAGCAATAAGTGAAGACTTTATAACCACATACAAGAAAGCTAGCGATGAAAAACAGCACATTTTGCAATTTCTTCCTAGTTCAAAGATTGGAGGTGGCTGTAGAAAAAGTAAAGGTGTCTCAGAGTGATTGGTGATTAGGGAAAGGTGTACCAAGTGGCAGTCAAAGAGTTAATGGTGAAGTAACATCTAAGCCTCCCATCTATAAATACAAATGAAAACCCTCTCTGTGTTAATCATATCTTGCTATAGGACTAAAACCTTTCAGGGAGAAATGCAATAGGTGTTCGTTTACAAGTGTTGACAAAATACATGCTGGGGAAGTAAAGAGCAGGTAGTGAGCAAAGTAAGAGGCCGTGATGTGTTGTACTTAGCAAAGCCCCCTCAGAACATTTAAGAGTTGAGGTCATCTAACTATTGACCATAAATCTATATCTAATAAAGGAGCTGAAAAAATAGAATAAAATAAAAATGATTGTAATGAGTGCAATAGTGACGTGTGTGTGTGTGTGTTTGTGTTAAGTGCCATACAGAGAAAGAATGCTGGAGAAGTGTGTGTGTGTGTGAAGCGAGTGTCTTAAGTGTGTGTGTATGTGAAGTGAGTGTTTTTAAGTCAGTGTGTGTGTGTGTGTGTGTGTTATCAGTTAAGTGCCATAGAGAACAAATGCTGAAGAAATGAGTCTGTTTTAATGTGTATGTTAACAATTAAGTGCCACAGTGCAAGAATGCTGAAGAAACGTGTGTCTTTGTTACCAGCTAGAGAATAAATGCTGAAGAAATTAATGTATTATGTATATGTTAAAAATTAAGTGCCAGACAAGTGCCAGTCAACGAACACTGAACAGATGAGTGCATTTGACAAGAATACCAGATCTGCAAGTAACCAAAGACGTGAGGTAGTGTCAGGTGTGATGTTGGGCTGAATGCTTGACACTTTCCTATCTACAGTGCCATGGAGAAGAAATGATGATGTCTAATAAGTGCACAAGATCTAGTGGCAGCCAACGACATGTGGTAGTGCGTCAGGTGCGGTCAAGTTTGGCTGAATGCTGTAAACTTTCCTCTCCAAACTGTTGCCTTTCACGGATTACTCATCTATTATAGTAGCAAGTGTAGTATTGTCAAGGTTTACGTGTGTGTGTGTGTGTGTGTTTAATATAGTAATGTATACCTGCCTTGCCTATGTTAATATTATGATTCAATACACATCTGCTTTTCAATTCCATACCTTTCCTGAAATATTTAAGACAACACATCAAGAAATTAAATGAGAGAGAGAGAGAGAGATTCCTATCAGTCACCACCAAAGGATGTATCTAAGAAATCACTGTACTTTTACAACTTTTCACTGCTAGACAATTTCTCCCATGATCATCTGTAAAATTATTGACCCTTATTTTTGTACTTTTAAACAGTTCCCAGACTCAAAAAACAAAATTAACTTCATATTCTTTTGTTTTTCTCTCTCTCTCTCTGTTCTTTCTGTCCTTGCGAACTTCTTCATCCACAGTTTTGGATATTAGCAAGTGACAATGGCAGTGAAAAGGTTTACATCACAAGGATTAGCAGTGATACCAAATATATACACTGTTTTTTGGTCACCATCTATGAAATAAACCCACTACAAACAGCTATTAGTGAACACCAGAAGGCAGAATGTTACAGATACGCCTGCTTTTACTAACATCACAGGGATCTGCAGTGACAGCCAACAAGCAACACTGACGTCACCACTAGAGGGCACAGTGTTAGAAAGAAAACCAGATTAAGAGGAAAAAGTACGACAGACAGAACAAGAGGAACAAGAATGAAAGGATAAGAAGAAAACAACAATGAGAACAAGAACAAGAATAAAAGAGGGAAAGAAGACAAACAGAACAGAAAATGAACAAAGAGAACAATAATAAAACACAAACAATGACACCAGCAGGAGCAATCTAAGAGACACACCTACTTTCACTAACGTCACGGGAACCAGCAGTGACGGCCAGCGAGCGCACTGTCTCGGGTCACCACCACAGGACCAATCAGGGTCATCTGGCACCGAGAGTCTTCCGTTTCTCTTTCTGCAGCTGCTCCCTCTCTCTGGGCGGCAGCTGCTCCTCCAATTGCTTCAGTTTCTCTTCATTGTATTTCTGTGTTCATGGTTTAATTACAGTAGAAAAACTTATAGAAAAAAATATATGTTGTTTTTTGGTGTTTCTGGTGTTTAATTCAATACAAATAACCTTAAATAAGAAGAAAATATCAGTCACTTAAGCTTCTCATATTTGTTTGTGGGATTTGACTACATATAAAATCAGATACAATAAAACAAAAAATAAACACTAAACAGACCTAAGTTGCTTTAAAAAAAATTCCTGTTGAAAATTAAATAGGAAGAGAGAATGAAGAAATATGAGACGTCATCTCAAATTGAAATAGGAGGAGGAGAGGAATAAGAGGAAGAGAAGAGGAGAGAAAGAAAGAAAAGAATAAGGAACAGGGGAATGAGAATATGAGAGAATAACAGGAAGTGAACAAAAGAGAATAAGAGGAGAAGGAAAATGGACAGAAGAGGAGGAACAAGAGAAAGAGAACAGCAATACAACGAAACTTAAGGAAGATGAAGCTAGTGAACAAAAGAAAATAAAAAGAAAAGAACAAGAGGAACAAAAATAAGAGAATAAGAAGAAAACATCAAAATGAGAACAAGAACAAGAATAAAAAAGAAAAAAGTAAAAAAAGAACAGGAAGCAAACTAGAAGAACAAGAGACAAGCAGAATGAAACAAACAAAACAAGACACTGGAGGAAATGAAGACAAACAGAAACAGAGGAACAAGAAAGAACAGGAAGAAAATTAAAGGAACAAAAAACAAGACAGAATGAGACAAACAAAACACAACGCACAAAAGGACGCGAGGAGCAAGAGCAGCAAACCTTAAGGAAGATGAAGCCGTGCCTCATGGACGCGGCACGGTGGAGGGAGCGTACCGTGGCAGGCCGGCCCCCCACCTCTGTGATGAAGGGCAGCGCCGAGGCCACCAGCCGATGGGGTCCCCGTCCAGTGCTGATGAACGCAAGAGAGGTCTCCGGATTTATGTATTTCACTGAGGAGGAGGAAAGAGTGAAGTGAAAAGTGAGCACTGCTGTTTCTTGCCTTTGTTTCCTCTTGGTTACTTCAATGTTGAGGAAATGTGAGAAGTGAAAAAAAATAGCATGTTTTTTTTTTATTTTTTTATCCCTTTCTCTTTTCATATCATGGTTGAACGAGGGAATAAGACAGGAAGGAATACTTTGTTTTTGCTTTGTTTCCTCCAGATCCATGCATTTCACTACAAGGAGGAAAACGGGTAAGTGAGAAACGAGATTTTTTTTTTTCTTTTTAGTCGTTTTTTTCGTTTTTGTCTATCATACATCCTGCCTAAAGAACGTAACATGGAATGGGACAGTTATTATGCTTTTTGTGAGTCTATTCCTCCCTGTCTTACATCCCACTTGAAAGAGGCTGTACATGTGTAGCAGGAAGAGATGAAAGTTGACACACAAGCTTAGAGTGAGAAAAAAGTACAAAAAAGATTACTGGATGCCTGAAAATGAAAATGAAAATAGTGTGTGTGTGTGTGTGTGTGTGTGTGTGTGTGCTAAACTAGGAGAGAGAAAAGTACAGGAGACAGTGAATAATTAGCACTTAAATGGCTGAGATTCTATTTGACGACTGTGGATGAAAATTGCTGGTTCCGTCTGTAGATATAACAAGCCACAAGTTCATACCTACACAATATAAAAAAAATAATAATAAAATAACAATAATAATCATAATAATCATAATAATGTATAGCAATGATGCATACAATCTTACATACCAAGAAAATACGTCTTTTTTTTTTATCTATTAGTGTGACAGGTATAATTAAACAATAGCTAATAATACACCTGCTACTACTACTACCACTACTACTACTACTACCACTACTACTACTACTACTACCACTACTACTACTACTACTACCACCACCCTCACCACCAAAGCCAGGGATGACAGCGCCGACCCCAAAATCTCCGTGCAACCGCTTGACAGCCTCCAGCACCGCCTTATGTAGGGTGTTCATCCGGATGTAGCCACTCTCCGGCACCACCTCCACCACCAGGTACCTGAAGGAGAGAGAGAGAGAGAGTGCACGTTTATCACATTGTACAAACCACAAGATATAACCAGAAGACACATTTAACACACCACCACACACCACACAATGAAACTAACGCCCATTTTGCCTCCCCTGGCAGTATTTCATGACCCTGGAGAGGAAATGAGTTAGGAAAACCATGAAAATAACTAACCTCCTCTTGAATCTGACCATGCTGAGAGAGAGAGAGAGAGAGAGAGAGAGAGCATCTTGCAACCGGGACTGTTTCAATATCTTTTACCTATTTTCACTATTTGTCCTGCACTATATTATTTTTTTAATAGAATTTTATTTTCTATGAATTTATTTGATATTTTGAAAATTAATACGTACATAGCCGTAAATTTTATTGGATAACTTTAATATACATTTATTTCATTATTTCTAGCTATGGGAATAATCTGGATGCTTCCTTTTATAACAAATAGCTGAATGTGTTCAAAATACACATAATAATTGGCAAAGGCTCAGTGTTTCTATGTATAGTCTGTTAAAATGAAATTGTGGAGAACAGTAATAACTTGAGATTAAATGAGAACATGATATTGACATTGGCTATATGTCAGGAAAAGATAATTATAATTAAATGTGTATGGAAGATTACAAAACAATTATTTTAATTCGAAATATATATTAAATCGGATATCAAAATTGTTTAGAATAACACTAACACCTGTTTGTTTACAAGGGATGTTGCCATGGTAACCAGTAAACATTACCCGCCCCTTCTGGAATAATAATAATGAAAATAATGAAATAACTACATAACAAAACTATATCATAATAAACCAATACGAAAACTACAACCAAATACCCAAGAGAAACGAGTATATTGACAACATGCACTGACATTACAAACGAGAGAGGAGATAACAGGAGTGAGAAAAGGAGACGGACAGAGGGAGCGACAAGAAGAAAGAGGAAATATTGAGCTTTTTCACACATTTCTCGTCCACGCTCACTCTTCTCTAGGTGATGACAGGACCAATAGATAACAAAGGAAAATGCTGACGCTGAGAAATGTTGCGTTTTGTCTCTTAATTAATAGTTTCAAGGCTTTTAAATGTTTCTCTGGTAATTACTCGATTTTCAGGATGGAGAGAGAGAGAGAGAGAGAGAGAGAGAGTGTGTGTGTGTGTGTGTGTGTGTTGGGATGTTTGTCATGTACTGTTCTTATTTCTCCTTCATTTCTTTCTGTTCTAACTTTTTTGCTTTACTCTCTCTCTCTCTCTCTCTCTCTCTCTCTCTCTCTCTCTCTCTCTCTCTCTCTCTCTCTCTCCTATTTTAAATCCTTTCCCTTTAATCCTCACTTCTCTCCTACCTCTAACACACAATCTCTCTCTCTCTCTCCCCTACAGGATGTCTCTCCGCGCCCTACCCCTTCAGTTCCTCAACCTCGGAGGAGAGATGATGTATGTCATCGACCAGAGGCTAAAAGCTCAGGAAATCCCAGAGAACCAGGCCACTAAAGGTGATTGGGAGGTCATGTAGGGATGAAGGAATGGGAAGAGTGGAAATGGTTACAGGAAAAACAGAGAGATTTTGTGAAGGTGAAAGTCCCTACTATACTCATTCATACACTCCTCTGCTTCTGTCACACTCAGATACATTCACCCTTCACCCTGTCATCCACACACTCCTCTCACTGTCACCCGCCTAACTTAACTACCCCCCAGTCCGCAACGACATCATCACCATCATGCTGAATCGCCGCTTTGTGGAGGAGGTTTTCACGCCCCAGGAGATGTACAGCAGCCCATCTCTCAGGACGGTGTTCGACAAGCTGGCCCATGCTTCTATCATGCGTCTCAACCCCCCCAGCATGGACAAGGTTAGGTTTGGTTTGGTTAGGTTAGGTTTTGTTAGAAAGAATTGAGTTTTTCTTCATTTTTTTCCTGTTTTTTTTTTTTTTGGAGATTTATTTACCTACCTTGTTAATTTGTAAGCTGAGATTAATTTGTATGTACTCAATTAACTGTCTATCTATCTATTTATCTATCAGTCTGTGTATCTGTCTGTATATCTATCTGTCTGTCTATCTCTCCTCACCTTCACCCATCACTTCCCTTCACCATCACCCCCCACTCTTTCCTCCAACACTTCCATTTCTCTCCTTCCTTAACCTTCATTCCTCCTCCTTCACCTCCACTCACCACCACCTCCACCACCTTCACCACCATTCCCTCCACAGCTGTATGACCTGATGGTGATGGCCCTTAAACAGCAGCTCCTCTCCTGTCAGTGTCCCAGGGAGGTGTTGCTAATGACCCTAAACCACCTTGATGCCCTTAGGGAGTACGCCACACTCCCCCAGGCTGCGGCTCAGGTGGAGGCTGCCCTGACTCTCTTTTGTCAGGTGTGTAATGGGTGCTTGGGTGTGTTTGGGTGTGTTTGGGTGTGTTTGGATGTGTTTTGTCTCTATTCTGTCTGTCTGCTTCCTTTTTCTGGTGTTTATTTTATTATCTCAGTGTTTGTTTCCTCAATTTTCTTATTTATTTGTGTGCTTTTCTCTCTCTTTATCCTAGTACTTATCTTTTCCTTCTCTAGAAATACCTCTCTCTCTCTCTCTCTCTCTCTCTCTCTCTGTTCTTTCCTTCCACTTCCCTTTTCTCTTCCTCTTCCTTCTCCTTTCCCTCCCTTTTCACACCTCTTTTCTTCACCACACCTCACTCAGTCTCTCCATTTTCCTCCTCCTCACACCTCCTTTCTTTCCTCCAACACCTTTCTCCCTTTTTTCCTTCTTTTCCTATAAATTTTCACTCATTTCTTTCACTTTTCTTCCTTCCCTTCTCCCAACATCTCCTTTTCCTCCCTTTTCCCTCCATTCCTTCTCCCATCACCTTCTCTTTCCCTTTCTTTCTTTCTTTCCTTGTCTTTACACCTTTTTCTTCCATTCCAAACCTTCCTTTCCTCCTTGTTTTCCCCTTTTTCCTATCATTTATCACATTTCTTTCTTTATTTTCCTCTATTCATTCACACTTTCTCATTTTATTCCACCTCATTTCCTCCTTTCCCTTCCTTCCCACACATATTTTCCTTACCAGTCACTATCTCCCTCTCTTCCTTCTCCCTACACCTCCTCTCCCTCTCTCTCTCACCACTTATGCCCTCTGGTGTGCTCCCTGCAGACCTACGTAAACATGCCAGCTGGAGAGGTGTGGGCTGCTCGCTTAGCTCTCCTCTCCTTTGTTCAAGATGTCAAGATTAGAGTCTCTGTGTTTCTTAAGCAGGGTCTTCAGACACCCACTGGTACCCTGGTTCTCCCTCCACCTGGCCCTGTACCTTTTGGTGAGTGAATAAATGATTAATGATAAAACACAGATACATACATGGTTGCTCATAAATATACAGGTCTATTTGATTGGTGGAAATTGTTAAAACCTGTGCACTGTGGGTAATTAAATGTACATACTTGAATATCGATCTATCTCTTTGTGTATCTAATTAATCTTCAGTCTATCTGTCTATCTATCAGTCAATCTATCCATATATCTGTCAGTCTATTTATCTATCTATCTATCCATCTAACTAACCAATTGTCTATCTATTTATCTATCTATTCTTCCTCTCTATCATTCCCCTCTCTTCCTTCCCCAGGCAATGAGGTCCCAGGGGTGGTGCGGGTGATGGCAGGGCAGGGGGAGGTGGTGGGGATCCTCAGATTCCCCCCCAATGGAGACTTTGCCCCCCCAGCATCCCCCGGCTCCCTTGACCCTGTGGGGGAGCGTGGCACTACTCTCGGCACCAATATGTGAGTGGGAGAGAGAGAGAGAGAGAGATTTGTTTA
>NC_087197.1:1142500-1180000 GCF_035594125.1 Scylla paramamosain | reverse complement strand
TACCCTAAAGACCTCAGGCCCTCGAAGGTTGACAAGGGGCAGATAGTCACACTGATAGAGGAGATTCAGGCTGTGTTATATAATTTTGTTTATCTGCATATTTCTGGGTGTAAAGGTTTCGTTGTGAGTGTTGGGTGTGATTGGCCAGGCTCCCGTGAGTGTTTGTTTGTGTTTCCAGTTGATGGCGTGTAATTCTCATTTAGTGTCCTTGAAAATTTACTAGCTTTTACTTGACCTTGTTAAAACTGTCACTGGAATCATAAAAATGCCCTTGAAAACTTGATACTTCTGCCAGATGCTGCTTCTACCACTAAAATCATGTAAATTTATGTAAAACCCCATTAACTTCCACTAGAACCTTCTAAGCTACTAGTGGAACCATAAAAAAACATCCTTGAAAAATCTCCCGTCACTTCTGCTAGAGCCTTTTTATCACGAAAAACACCTTTGAAAAACACTTTTCAAAACTTCAGCAACTTCCATTAGAGCCTCCAAAACATGAATAAACACTCTTGAAAAACCCCATTCAATCTGACTAGAGCCTTTTAATAAAGAAACACACCCTTGAGAACCCCAGTAACTCCCACTAGATCCTCTTAGAAATTAAAGAAACCCATGAAAAAAAAACAAAAAAAACATACACTAAATCTTTGAAGTCATGAAAAACACCCTTGAAAACCACAGTAACATCCACTACAGCTCCTAAACTACCACTGGAACCATGAAAACACCCTTGAAAACCCCAGTAACACCAACTACAGCTCCTAAACTACCACTGGAACCATGAAAACACCCTTGAAAACCCCAGTAACACCAACTACAGCTCCTAAACTACCACTGGAACCTTAAAAACACCTTTGAAAACCCCAGTAACTCCCACTACAGCTCCTAAACTACCACTGGAACCATAAAAACACCCTTAAAAATCCCAGTAACTCCCACTACAGCCTGTTAGAGAGTTGCAGTAGGACGCAAGAATGTTATAGAAAACGAATATTATCTTTCCCTTGTCCAGACACTTGATCATCACTCCTGTTCATCTGTGATATTGATCCGCACGTTTTGCACTGAGGCATAAAAGATATATACTGGACCTATCCTGTGTGTTCTTTTGTTCCCTGTATAACACACATATATATGGACACATGTATATACGTACACACACACACACACACACACACACACACACACATGGGACACTTTTCTTTTTCCTTTTTTTTTATATATTTTTCTTGTTTCTTGATCGCCAAATATGGATGGATGGGTATTGTTAGTAGAAGTAGTAGTAGTAGTAGTAGTAGTAGTAGTAGTAGTAGTAGTAGTTGTTGTGGTGGTTTCTCTCTCTCTCTCTCTCTCTCTCTCTCATAAGGAGGTAGGAACATTATACGAACAACTCTGAAAAATATTTATTGAAATGCCACATTGCCTGACACAGACTGGGTTGTGCTGGGGTGAGGTGGTGGTGGTGGTGGTGACAGTTGTTATAAGGTAAGTGAAGGAAAAAAAAAAAAAAAGAGGAAGAAAAGAAAAAAGAAAAGAAATACACTAAAACCATTTCCTGTATTGCAAAAAAATAATATTAAGAAGAAGAAATAACATGTAAATAAACAAGTAACTAAAATAAATCAAATGATAATAATAATAATAATAATAATAATAATAATAATAATAATAACAACAACAACAATAACAACAAAACAATCTACACAAATTCCATCTCTCGTTTAGATCTGTGTCAAGACCAAACACACACACACACACACACACACACACACACAAATGTCTTTAAAGGTGCAATCCATTAATATAAAAAAACATCATTTAGAGACAATAATACATAATAATAATAATAACACACCACTTATATATATACATACAAACACTGGCCTTATTTACTAACCCCGCCCCCCCTCTCTCTCTCTCTCACTCTGTCATCCACACATACAGTTAAAGTTAAACATCGCAACAATAAAAACAAGTGGAAATACATAGATAGGAAAGTACAAGATGAAATGAAGTATTTTTCCCCTCTCAACATCTCCCATTACTTTTGTTCACAGTAGGAAAGAAACCAAGAGAGAGAGAGAGAGAGAGAGAGAGAGAGAGAGAGAGAGAGAGAGAGAGAGAGAGAGAGAGAGAGAGAGAGAGAGAGAGAGAGAGAGAGAGAGAGAGAGAGAGAGAGAGAGAGAGAGAGAGAGAGAGAGAGAGAGAGAGAGAGAGAGAGAGAGAATAAAAAAACCTGTTTCATCCCTCACTTCCTCTCACAAACCTGCAAGCACATAAACACACCACTAAGTTAACTACAAAAGGTTTAAAAAGTCCATACCACATTTAAGTTCAAGGGGTGGCTAGTGGGAGAAGTGTGGCCTTGTATTGCTTCTCTGTACAGTCAAGGTCAGAAGTCCTGTGTCCTTCCCTCTTTCATATCCTCTGTTAGTTTAGTTTTCTTCATGATTGTCTGTCTTTATGAAGCTGAACGACTGAGAGAAGTGGACAGAATAACATAAGAAAACAAGGCATTGGTGCAGGAAGCCATCAGGCCTACATGTGGCAGTTCCTGTACAAAACACACCTGTCTGTTTCCACAACTCATTATCTAATCTTAAAAAAAAAACTCTATTAACTCAACAAAATCTTCCTTTCTTTCTGCTGCTCATTATCACATAGTTTCCCAGCCTCCTTCAACTCATCTCTCTATATCCAATCTCCTTTTACTCTTCCCCAGCATGACCTGCCCACTCACACTTCTCTAACACACTGAGTCCTCTGTGCCTTCCTCAGTCACATGTATCCTCCCTTCAAAACAAAACAGAGATCACAGGGACAGGCTACACAGGACTTCTAAGCTTCACGGCACAGTATTGGTAAGTAATTGGCGCCAACCTACAGTTTCTTGTCTATATGTTCTAATTGTAAGTAGTGTATGTAAGCTTTGTACTTTGATCTCATTGTGGGGTGAAGAGGAGGGGCTGAATTTGAATCTAGTTGAGTAGTAGTAGTAGTAGTAGTAGTAGTAGTAGTAGTAGTAGTAGTAGTGCACAAGAACACACAATAAGGGAAAGTGCTTGGAAATATATTGTGAAGCGTAAACCCCAATATGGCAAGTTTCAGATATAACAAATGCTTCAAGTCAAACAAACTGAGCATTTAACAAAGTACTCACTGCTATAAGAGAGAGTCAAGAATGAATAGATAAATAAATAAATAACTAAACAGCCATCAGGATAGACTAAACTTAACAATTATATCAACATGAATAATAATAATAATAAAAACACTATCTTAATAAACAAAATGAGAATAAACGTAAACAATACTTTTCAGGGAGAATATACAACACACACACACACACACACACACACACAAACAAACATGAAAATCCCTGAACGAGCACAACTTTCAAACAATTCGAGTGTAACCAACAGCAAGAAAGAAAACAAACGCAACTCAAGCACCAAATATATAATGGAGACCTCTCATTGTACTAAACACCAGATTGTATTGCTCAGTAGAACACTAAGTTACTCTTTGTTTTTCATGGTCCCAGGTAGCTTTGTTTAGGAGTCAGGATGCAGTGAGTGAATTCTTGGAGAGGGTTATCGGTGCAAAGCAAAACACTGGATTATCACCAAAACACAGTGTCGATTTGTTCATTAAAATACTAAGTTACTTTCCTTGTTTTTCATGGTCCTAGGTCGCTCTGTAAGGGAGTTCGGATGTGTTGAGTTAATCCTTCACCCACAGTTATAAAAGGTTTGTGCAGACTAAAAGAACACTCCACGACTCAAAAGGCTCTAGGTGAAAGTGCACGGGTTTTCAAGGGTGCTTCTATGGTTCTAGTGACAGATCAGTAAGGTTTATGCATTACTGACAGGAGAAACACTCTTGAGAACCTAGCTATTCATCTCTGTGGCCTTGGAAAATAGTTCTGTTGATTGAGAGAGCAGTGTTTCTGACCATGGGCTTGAAACACTGGATTATTAAGAAAAACACGGGTAGCTTTGCCATGTTGTGCATACGCAGATAAAACAGAAAACAAGGAGGACCATAAGGGTAATGGAACACTTATGGAGGCAAAACAGGATGCCATGCAACACATAATGGGATACTGACATGTGCGCCCCAGAAAAATCTGCAACACACCGATACAAATCACTTATAAACACACACACACACACACACACACACACACACACACACACACACACACACACACACACACACACACACACACACACACAAAACTTCCACACAGATATATATATATACAAAGCTTAAAAACACACACAAACACACACACACACAGACACATAAAACTTGCACACCAGATCAAAACACATACAAAAACACTTAAAACACACAAAGATACAAAAACATCCACACAAACACACAAAACTCCGCCACTCCCCCACATAAACACGCGCACGGAGACACACACCCCATCAAAACACAGATACAACAACACACACACACTCAAAAAACCCTTAACCTAACCTAGCCCGACACATGACAACCACAAATAGCAGAAAAATAGAAAACCAATAGCTTGCGCACCACAGCTAAGAGGAGCCACAGCTGAGCACATCACCATATTATCCTCTGTAACTCTGTGCTGTCCTCCCACAGGAAAGTCTTACTGACAAACAGATAGAGAGTCAGACAGTTAATGAGAAGGAAGTACAGTGTCTCAGCCCACAACTGCCACCAGCTGCGCGATGCCGTTTGTAACCGTGCCACCAGGAAGGGAATGATGAAGTACCGTGGCTCCAGGAGTCGCTGGGGCACTAAGGTCGCCGCCACGCAGAACAGGTACAGCAGACGGAAAACTAGACTGCGGCTTTGGATGAACGAGTGAACCATGAACCCACCAAACATGTACACCGGCACCATGATGTACCGAGCTGCCGCGTACTTTCCGTAAAACCGGTTCCACAGGTAAAAGGTGAGGTGTCGGTTGTCGGCCAAGAGGTACGGATGCACCAGAGTGTTGGAGTGCACCGCCATGACGCCGGCCACCAGCATGGCGGCACAGAGGCCAGGGCGGCGCTGACACACCCTCAGGAACGGCTTAATGTGGTGAGGGACGTGAGGCAGAGAGAAGATGATGAAGAACAGTGCAAAGTACCCAAGCTGAGGGAGGTGTAGCGTCGCCTGATGAGCTGACCGGTCCCCCACAACAATGCCTCCGTTGTAACCCACAAAGACCAGAAAGCTTACCAGCACCATGCCGTAGCCGAAACACTCCACCACCACGTCTGCCAGCACCTCGGCCAGGCGGTAAGGCTTGGTGGCTGTCTTGCGGAGCCTCTTCACCAGCGTCTGAAGGTGGAGGGGGAACTGAAGATGTGTTGTGTAGAAGTGATATTATTACGAGTGTGTGGGTGGAAATAGAGAGTGCGTGAGTGTATGAGTGGAAGTGATGTGTGAGATGAGAGGGAGGTGAAGGAAGAGGAGGAGAAAGATAGGACATGAAGAAAGAGAATAGCAACAAGTGGATAGGAGAGAACAAGGAGAACAGCAGGTGAGAAGAAGAAGAGAAGGCAAAGAAGAACAAAAACAAAAGAAAAGAGGTAGGAGTGAAGAAGGAAAGACAAAGGGAGTAAGAAAAGAAGGTAGAAATTGAAAAGAAGAAAGAGAAGGAGGGTCTAATATCAAAAACATTACAACCACAACCTTACAAATCCCACAATGAAGATAAAGACAAGGAGAAGAAAGAGGAGAGTCTGACATCAACAATATCACAAGACCACACTTCAGACGGCCTCACCTTAGCATCATTGACAGTGTTGATGGGAGCCTTCAGCATGCGCGCCCCCAGCACATCCGCGGCTTGGAGGACACACAGGAACCCCACCCAGATGATGTTCGTCTGCCGCATCATCACCGCCACCACCCCTGCCAAGAGTCTCGATAAGGGGGCTGGTTTGTAGGCTGCAAAATCTTAACCTACAAGTGATACGAACCAAATAAATGAAGAAATCCACCTCCATACTGACTTAGCATTAATAATCTAAGTCTGGTCCACCTCCCCATCCCCAGAGCACACACCCATGGCAGCAGCAGCAGTTGGGGCACGGTGGAAGTGCAGCAACATCATGACCAGCACCACCAGTGTCGCCAGGGTGTCAGTGTAGTAGAGGAAGGTGAACCAGTACATCACCGGCAGCAGCGACAGGTTCACCCCCGCCAGGATCAGCTTCCACCCATCCACCTGCACACAACAGGATGGGGAGAGTTACAGTGGTGATAGTCAACTGCATGTAGTGAATTAATACTACTACTACTACAACAACTATTCTTCTCCTATCACCACCAACACTATTGCTGCCGCCCACCTTAGTGCCGTGAAGGAAGGTAAGCAGCTTGTGAAGGGAGGAGAGCATGAAGGCGGCAGCGACCAAGTTGGTGACACGCAGGGAGAACACGTCACACAGCTGGCGGCCGAGCACCCACGACACGGGTCCGTTGAGGCCAATAGAGAAGAGGTAGAGGCCGGGCAGCGTGGTGATCTTGGCGTCCCACTGGCAGGGTGTTAGTTTAGTGTTCAGTCAGCATCAACTGGTGTGCTGTTGCGGGCCGGCTTGCCCCACACACTAGGCACATGACAGGCCTCACACCACCCCAGACAAAAATGCCCGGGAGAAAATAACTACTTGGCAACTCGGAGGTGTTCAAGTTCAGTGTTTTTAGATTTAATGGTCAGTTTTAATTGCAGTTTTGTGGGGAAATGATTTAAATTTTTTGGTGCTCTAAAACTTGTGAGGAGTTACTGAACATTGCAATATTGTTTGTGCCAGTTGTGAACAATGTCAAAAAAATGCACAAGCCAGGATAACCAGGTAAACATTGTGCAGGTGTCCTACGTTTGGCCTTAGTTGCCGAGAAATCAGCGAGGAAACAGGAGTAGACTTATGTACAGTACAACAAGATGTCTAAGGTGAGTGGGGGGCATGACACACCCCAGAGCTGCAGACAAGACATTAGTAATTACCAGGTGGGAGTTAAAAAAAAAATCTATTGAAGGAAAACAACAAATATTTACTACAAGGAACGGCTGCACAGACTCCACAGAGAATCATCCAAAATAAATTGAAATACAGTAAGGTAAAGGTCGGAGGTGAGCCTGTGGTGAAGGAGGCTCAGAAGGTGAAGAGCCTCGCCTGGGACAAAAGCATTCTCCACAGACTCAACAGGATTGGAGAAGGGTCTTGTGGACAGCTGAGTCAGTTTTTCGAGTTAGTGGCGAGATTTGGGTTATTTCCATGAAACTCGACATTTCAAAATACAGAACGATAAAATATAAGAATTCTGATTTAGTTTTAAGGTTTCACACAGAAATAAAAAAGAAACAGAAGATTATGGAAATAACCTTAGCCTAATGTCGAGAGAGATTGTTTATTTCTTGGTTCAAAAATATGCTGCCTTTTTCAGTTCGTGATCTACACAATGAAGGGATCGGCTGTGAAATTAATGAACTGAATGAACCTAAACCTATCCTAGCCTAGCCCTCAGATAAAAATGTTTATGCTATTTCAATATTATTCGACGTTTCAAAATACAAAACACTATAAAACACAAGAATCTTGAATGATTTTCAATGTTTCACACAAAAGTGGATAGGAACACTCACTTCTTTGAACTTCCCTGCGCAGTATTTCTGAGCCTGGGGCACGTGGAAGGCCTCATCAATGAAGGGCGTGGGCTGCACCGTGTACACTGCCACCAGGAACACGTAGGACACGGCCGTGAAGGAGCCCACCACCAAGGGGAAGATGAAAGAAGGCTGCGGCGTCCCCATAGTTCCTGATCTTGATCTTGATCTTGATGGTACAGGTGGCACAGGATCACTCCTGAGCCAGGCCTTTGGATCGGCAACTCCTGTAGAAGGGGAAAAAAAAATAAAAAAAGAGAGAAACGAACAGCATCCTCTATCCTAATTGTTCATACATCTGGCACGCCACATTCTCTCCAGAAACTCTTTCACCGCCTCAATCATCTTTTCATTCGCCTCCCTTTAAAGAGACCGCCGGGCTAGTAATATTTTGGTTTACTTAGTTGTGTTGATGCTTTATTTAGAAGATTTTGTTCATATGATGTTTGTGTATTTATCTGTTTATTTGCATTTTTATATTTTTCTTCTGCCCCCACCCTCCAAATGAAATATAATATAGAACAAATTATAAAGGAAAAAAAATGAAAAATAAGTAAATAAACGTCCCTGTGAGAAAATACACTGCGTGGTGCAGTGTACGTAAACCTGGATACAAGCTAGGAAAGTTTATGGTGTTGCTTTGGGATACAGAAGAACAAGACCAGTAATCTACATAGTAATTAGATAACTTAACGAAGTGTCCTGTAGTTTTTCTCCAATTATTAATGATATGTATTTAGGAAAGTGTTTTGTTTGTTAAGGACATTGGTTTTTTTTTCATTACACACACACACACACAGCTCTCTCTCTCTCTCTCTCTCTCTCTCTCTCTCTCTCTCTCTCTCTCTCTCTCTCTCTCTCTCTCTATTATATATATATATATATCTCTCGTATATATATATATATATATATATATATATATATATATATATATATATATATATATATATATATATATATATATATATATATATATATATATATATATATATATATATATATATATATATATATATATATATATAACCTAAATTCTGCTGTATTTGGAAAGTGGCAGTTTTGCATAATATTTGGAATAATTAAATATGTACGATAATTTTACCAGAAGTACAATAATTTCAACCTGTGTAGTACGATATGGCCAAAACAATCTGGCAACGTTGGCGCCCGCCTGTCACCAGCAGACGAGAGTGAGCGTTACACAGTTGAGGGACAGTGAATGGCGCTCGTGTGCAGGTGCTTTATTTAACCTGGATTTTCATTGAAAAGACGGTGGCACGGGCCATGGCTGCCTCTGTGTGCTGGTGCAAGCTTGGTGCCTGCCGGGAGGTGCCTGGGAGGGCCTGGAGCTACTGGTGAGGGCCATTAAGGATCATAATACTGGTAAGTGACCTACCCACCTTTTGTCCAGCTGCAGGAGTCTGTCATCTTGTAATAAGCGGTAACTTTGATAGTGTTGTGCTGTATAATAACTCCGTGTCACGCACAACAACGAAACAGGAGCGTTAGGTTACGTTTGTGTCCGTGTTGAAGAAATTTTTCGCAAAACTACATTTTCTTCCCCTAGTTTTCACTTTTTGAAGGCTCATATTCCACTTGTATTCAGTATTCCAGGTCCTAATAACGTGCCACGACAAAACACCCACGAATTAACCACAACAGAAAACTAAAAACCACTAAAATGTAATTTATTAAAATGTTATCAGCTGAGGCAGAGGCAGGCTTTCCCTATATATCGCCATTATTTGCTACACCTCTCCCTAATCATAAGCCAATCTTGCCGCTAAATGGAGCTACATGACTGTGCTTTCATATTCGCTGATCAGATATAACCGCCATTGCTTAGGTTTAGTGTGACGAAGGCTTAAATAAGGCAGACTGGCGGCTGTCTCCTCCACCGGGACCGCCGCCATGATGGATTTGCGTGTTGGAACCAGTTCATATTCAGCTTATTTTATATTTTTTCTAACTGTTTTATTTCGCTTTCTAAGTAACTTTTTATGGTTTCTAAAAATATTTCATAATTTTTTAAGTGTTTTTCGCAGTTCTGAACAGTGAAATATGTTGATTTCGCAGGTGTTTTGTATGTAAATAAGGGCCGTTTGCTGGTGTACTTTTCATACCCTCTCAACTTACTTTTTTTATTTCGCCTTGTAATTAAGTTTTTATTGCTTCTAAAAATTGTTTAAGATTTTTAGAGTGTTTCGCTTTGCTGTTAAGATAAATATGTGGCCTTTAAAATTGTTTGTAGCCCGTTAAAAGTCGTTTTTTCAACGTTTTCGTAATATAAAATTTGCTTATTTCAGCTTGTAACTAACTTTAATTTGTTTGTAAAAATAGTTCAGATTTTTTGAAGTGTTTTGCATTCCTGTTGATTGAGATTTGTGGGCTTAATTATTGTTTTTGAGCATTTCAAAGTTCCAACACTTTTTCATATCTTTCATTTCAAATTTCTTTATTATTACTGAGGCTTGAAATGTTTTAATATTCCACGTATTATTTAAAAAATATTACACGTTAGAATATGTAAAGCAATCCAGTCTGGGCGCAGTATTTCAAAATGCGATTTTCAAAATGAAATTACCTACGTATATAACGGACATTCCGCCGGCGTGACGTCATCAGACTGACACCCTCATCCTTCCAGACGCTCTTCGTGAGTATTTACCGCAATTTGCTGTGTTTTGCAGGAGTGACGGGCAAACTGTTGTCCTGATTTATGCATAGATAAGTGGTAGATTGGGATAAGTGTGTGTAATGAGTGTATTCGTGTGTGTGAAGGGAAAGTGGAGGAGTGGGGAGGGTGAGGGGTGACGAGCAAGGCTGCTGCAGCTCACCATCTAGCCTGTCAGTGCCCCTGCCTGCTTGTTGTTGTTGTTGTTGTTGTTGTTGTTGTTGTTGTTGTTGTTGTTGTTGTTGTTGTTGTTGTTGTTGTGTGTGTGTGTGTGTGTGTGTGTGTGTGTGTGTGTGTGTGTGTGTGTGTTTTCCATAAGACTGGTTCGTAACCTCTGGATAGCGGCCCAATGCAGGTCGGCGGCCCAGAGAGAGAGAGAGAGAGAGAGAGAGAGAGAGAGAGAGAGACAAGAAACCTCATTAATTATTTCAGCACTTTCCATTATAAGACGAAAAGATTTCGAGTGTATTTGAGTGTGTGGGGGAGTGTTTTGGGTGTGTGCGGGATCTTTCGAGTGTATTTGAGTGTGTGTGTGTGTGGGTGTGTGGGGGTGTTTTGGGTGTTTTGGGTGTGTGCTGGGTGTACTCTGTTATTGGGTGTTTTGGATGTTTTAAGTGTGTTTTTGCGTGTTTGGTGATTTTTCAGGTGTTTTTTATGGGTGTTTTGGGTGTGTTTTGCATGCTTTCAACGTGTTTTATGGGTGCTTTGGAGTGTTTTGAGTATGTTTTGAGTATGTTTTGGGTGTTTAAACGTGTGTTGTGTATGTCTGGGTGAGTTTTTGTGGGTATTTTTGTGTGTTGTCGGATGTTTTGAGTGTGTTTCGGGTGTTTTAATCTTGTTTTGGGTGTGTTTTGGTTGAGTTTTGAGGAGAAATACGAGGCTCTGGAGTGCGGGAAATTTATGAATGCATTTGTTTGTGTGTGTGTGTGTGTGTGTGTGTGTGTGTGTGTGTGTGTGTGTGTGTGTGTGTGTGTGTGTGTGTGTGTTATTGCTCTCTCTCTCTCTCTCTCTCTCTCTCTCTCTCTCTCTCTCTCTCTCTCTCTCTCTCTCTCTCTCTCTCTCTCTCAGTAGTTACACGGGTTTTCAAGGATGTTTTAACTGTTTCATTGACAGATTAACAACACTTCTACATTACTAAAAGGAGAAACACGCATTTTAAGAGGCTCTAGTCGAAGAGACACATGTTTTAATGGTGCTTTTACGGTTCTAGTGACAGATTAATAATATTTCTATATTATTAATAGGAGAAACGCTTTTGAAAACCCTGCTAATCATCTTTGTGGCATTGGAAAACAGTCGTAAGGAGAGAGAGAGAGAGAGAGAGAGTAGGAGCATTTTCGTTGAGCCTATCCTGCGCTGGTTCGTGCACAGCGGTGAGTGAAATTTGCGTTCATAATCAGGTATGGTGTGTTCAGTAGGGGAAGGGAGTGAATTGTTTGAATAATTATTTGAATTATTATTGAATAATTATTTGAATTTTTACTTGATAACATGTCATCGTGTGTGTGTGTGTGTGTGTGTGTGTGAGGGTGAGGAAAATAACCTCCAAAGAGCTTGTAAAGTCCCTAAGGTGGTTTATTAAGGCCCATTAGCTCAACTGGTTAAAGCGCCGTGCCAGTAACGCGGAGTTCGTGGGTTCGACCCCCCTGCAAGCCACACCTACATACTTTTAGGTGATATTGATACCCAACTGCACTGACAGATACACCACGCCTTGTGTTGTGATCTGGGCACACACCAAAACGATTTCAACAATAATACTGATGATAATGAAGACGGTGATGATGATACGGCTCAATTAAAGGAACTGTTTCCAGCCCTTTCTAAAAAAAAAGACGTATGGGTAAGAGAATCTGGGAGGGATGGAGGGAGAGAGAGAGAGGAAGTAATGAATTAAACATTGTCGAGAAGGGCCACAGTCAGGGCAGAGTTGTTGGAAGTCTTGGCGGCGTCCAGCTTGCACTTGGCGGGGCGCTGCTCAGGGCTTGCAGTGTCTGGGGAAAGGTGAACAAGGATGAACATTTTGGTGTCAGGGAGTGTGTACTGCCTGGAGGGTGCGTGTGGGGGAGGGTGGAGTAATTACAACACACACTTACGTACACACTATTGCCAATGACCACTATTGGCTCGATGGTCAGTGTTCGCTCCACGGCAGGAGTTGGAATCCCCAGCATGTATTTCTCGCCTCTTATCGCGCCCCTGAGATCGGTTTGTGTAAATGGGAGAAAGACCCACCCCACCTTACCACCACCCCTGAGCAAGACCTCCCTGCCTGCCTCCCATGCTTGTCCACACAGGCAGCCTCCCCCGTCATCGGCGCACTGCCTGACTGCCACGCCCCTCAGTAGGTTGTCAAACTATTTATATTTCAGTTAATGACAGTATATTTATTTTCAGTTCATACATATCTGGTCTTGCTGGTGTGTTTGTGTTTGTTCAGTGTGCTTCTCTGGCTGTTTGTGTGTTGTGTTCACTGTATTCATGCCTGCTCGACGATTAGAACCCCGGGTATCGACTGCACTTCGTATGGGATGTGACAATTACAGTACATGAAAGTTGGCTTACGTATCTCTGGCAAACTTCACCTCGCCTGGTCTGTGAGGTGGGAAAGTTAGCATAGTTAGCGCTAACAGACTTTGCTAACTTCCATTTTTTTCTTTCAACTTAAGGATTCTGACGTAGGGCAACAAAAAGAAAGCTAGAAAGAGAGAGAGGCCTACGAAGGTACCAAGCCTAAAAGAGGACACAAGTGAATTATCCGAAGCAGGAGAGTAGGTGTCCTGTAGCGTGTGTGTACGTGTGTGTGTGTTGAGTTATGGCAGTGACTCGCTGTACGTACCGTTGGCTGCACCATTTCCACCATCACTAGCTTCACTGGACTCACACTCCCCTTCATTGGCCACAGTCAGGGTAGAGTCAGTGGTGGTCTTAACGGCGTCCAGCTCGCACGTGTTGTTGTACGTGTTGCCATCACTGCCACACACGGGGGCGTACTCCGCAGGGCACGGTGCGGGGCTGTCACCGTCACTGGCTGGGGGAGAGTAGAAGGCAACATTCTGGCATGAACGAGGGAGTGCTTCAGAGTGAGAGATGAGCGATACCAAACTAAACATTACATAAAAAAGAAAAAAGGAAGAAAGAAGGGAGACAGTCTAAAACACACTAGTGACATGTGTGGGTGTTCAACGTACCAGATTCCTCATCATGATACACGTAAGTGCAGATCCCGTCGTAGGCGTAGGACAGCAAAGAGTCGTAACACATCTGGGCGAATTCGAGGGAGCACAGGTTATCGTACGTCCTGCCGTCACTGCCACACACAGGCCTGTACTCGAATTCGTCTGTGCACTCGACTGGGCAGTGTGGATCTGTGGGAGGAGGAGGTGCAATGGTCTGGTGTGTGTCGAGGCGTCAGGCTGTGTCGTGTTTGCGCATCAACAAACATTGCTTTCAAATCGTTTTTTTCATGTTTAAATTTTGAAAGTTTGTTTTTTCATGCATTTCCATGATTGTAAGCTTCTGTTTTATCATCTAACACTTTGAGGACTGAACGTATTACCAAACAGTGATCATCATATTAAGAGAAGCGTCTTGAAACATTGAAAGGGTTAAAGTCATAGGCAAGAAGATACGTAATTAAGAGAGTTCTGAGTTGCTAATGGGCCCACGCTAGTTACACGCTACATTACAGTGGTGCGGTAGTTAGTGACCACCACCACACTTGTCAGACACGTACCACAGCCGCCTACGGACACCATCTGCAAGTCCAGGTTGTTGTTGCAAGCGTTGTTCTTCATGTCACAAAGGGTGGGGTACGTCATGCCGTCACTCCCGCACACTGGCTTAAACACTGGGGGGCAGGGGAGGGGGCAGGGTGGCGGTGGTGGGGTATGTGCTGGGGGGAGAAAGGTGGAAAGGTCATACACACACACACACACGCACACACACCTATTCCTTTTTCTCAATGATTCCTGCTTATTATCTGTTTAACCTTCTTTTTTCACCAGTTCCTCTCTTTATAATCCTCGCTATGTCTACACACACACACACACACACACACACACACACACACACACTCTAGATACGTACGTTTGCATGTGCCATAGTAGTCAACGTGCACATTGACTCTATAGCACAGTCTTGCCTCGTCCACCTCACAAGGGCTGGCATAATCCCTGCCGTCAGTGCCACACACGGGCTCCACGATGTCCGGGCACTCCAGGGGACAGCACGACACTACCTCTGGAAAGTGTGATTCAAGACTGATGAAACTCTTACGCGCTGCTCCTTCCACCGCCTTTCCCAACAGTCGACTAGTTTTGTATGTTGTGTTTTGCTGTCTCGTTACTTTCTCTGTGTCAGTCATAGTGGTGTTTAAATTTCTCTTTCTTTTCTCTTTTTCACCTGTTCCTTTTTTTTTTCCCCCTGTGTTTCCTGTTAGTTGTCTAAGTCTGTATTTCTCTCTTTAATTACTGCTTTGTGTCTTAACTCTCTCCTTTTCTTACTCAGTTTTCTCTATTTCTCTTCCCTGCTAAAGTTGTAACTCTCTTTTTTTTTCATCTGTTTCTCTCTCTCTTTAATTCCTGCTAACTTTCTAATTCTTTTCCTACTTATTCCTCTCTCTCATTCTTGCTAACTTTTGTGTAACTTTCTTCTTCTCACTTGTTCCTCTCTCTTTCACTTCTTTCTCTCTTTTTCTCACTCATTTATCTCTCTGTATCTCCTACTAACTTTGTAACTCTTTTTTCTCAGCCATTCCTCAGTAACCCCTGCCTATTACCTAATATTCGCTCCTTCTTCCCCTTTTCTTCACTTTTTCCCAATCTTTTTTCCATCTAGCTCACTCCTGTCGCTATTTCTTTCCGTCTGTCCCACCTGTCTCCCGCTCAATCCCCTCCCAGTGACCCCTAACACTTTCCTCTCATTCACTCTCTTTCAGTCTCTCTCTCTCTCACCAGTAGGATTCAAGCACATCCCGCAGAAGGACACGCTGAGGTCGCCCTTGTTGTCGCACAGTCTATCCTTCTCCATTTCACACATGTTGGCGTAGGTGACCTCATTGCTGCCGCACACCGGGTGGTATTGCAGGGGGCAGTTTAAGGGGCACTGGTCAGCGAGGTCTGTGGCAGGTAAACTTGTAATGCTCGTGGTGGTGGTGGTGGTGGTGGTCGTGGTGGTGGTTGCAGATAAGGTACTGTAAGGTTGCTTTTGGAGGGTGAGGAGTTGTTGTTGTTGTTGTTGTTGTTGTTGTTGTTGTAAGGGTGTTGGTGGTAGAAATAATTGTTTTTGTTCCGTAGGTAAATTGGGTTTGTTGGAATGAGGTGAGGATGAGAGAGAGAGAGAGAATATTTCCACTGTATTTCTTAACCTGTGAGTCTCCCCTATGAGTTTTGAGAATAGTGTAGGATAGATCAGGTTAGCTTACGTCAGGCTGCATCATTAACTAAGCTAACCCAAACCAGCTAACCTAACCTAACCTAACCATCACTCAATTGCCACGTATCCCTTAACACTGAAAACCGCTCTTGATCTTGAGTCACCCATAGAAAACAGAAAACACAGTAGCTTCCAATACAGTTATCATACTTACAGCCATCAGGCATCACCACCATCACCACCAGGAGCAGCAGAATCCCCGACCTCATTTTCTTTCACTTTCTTCGTTACCTTTAACAGAAAACGAGAAGAGATCGGTAGAAGGACACAGCACGTAGAGATCGGTAGAAGAAGGACACAGCACGTAGAGATCGGTAGAAGAAGGACACAGCACGTACATTTGTCAAGCCACCCGTGCTTTTTAATGACATATTTTTCATTTATTTCAAGACTAGCAAGGTGTAATGAGTCAGTAAGCCTTCAAGTGTTAGTCTCTCTATAATACGTTCATAGTTACTTGCATGTTTCATTGGAAGATTAAAGCACTCTTGAAAAATCGTAACCACTAGATTATTGAAGGGAGGTGAAAGGAGAGAATAGAGGGTAGGACGTAAAGGGTAGAGGAAAAGATAAATAGGAAAAGTAAGGGAGGAAGGAAGAGAGAGTAAAGAAGTGAAGAGCAGGAAGAAGAGAAAGATAGGAAGAAATTGAATGAAAAAAAAAATCGAGATGGGGAAAAAAAAGAAGAAAAAATAAATAAACACAATTTTGACTTACCCTCTAGAAACACACACACACACACACACACACACACACACACACACACACACACACACACACACACACACACACACACACACACACACCCACCTCACCACCGCCTCTCCACTGTCCAGCTACAGAGAAAATTCGTAACCCTTTCCTCTCTTATATATTCTTCCAGTGTTGTGCAAGAGGCGAAAATTATCCCCAGGTAGCGTGACGAAAGGCATGGCTCATTATCTTACCTGTACAACACCTCATTAGTGTCTTGTCCTCCTCAGGTGTGTTTGGGTGCGCAGTGGTGTGCTGGGAATGAGGCAAGAATATTTTGTATGTGTGTGTGTATGAGAGAGAGGGGGGGGGTCGGGTCATCAGTCAGTATGTTAAGTCAGTCAGTCAATCAGCCAGTCAGTCACTACTCATCTAGCCAGTTAGCCAGGTAGTCACCCACTCAGTCAGTCAGTCAGTCAGTCAGCCAGCCACTCAGTCAGTCAATCAGTCAGTCACTCAGTCAGTTAGTCAGCCAGTCAGCCAGTCATTCAGTCACTCAGCCAGCAAACCACTCAGTCAGTCAGTCAGCCAGTCAGTCAGCCAAGCAATCAGTCAGTCAGTCAGTCAGTCAGCCAGCCACTCAGTCAGTCAGTCAGTCTAATCATAATCATTGTCTTACCTGTCCTGTGTTACCTGCTAGCCACAACACACGTGGACATGGTACTAACAAGTTACGTGCAGAGAGAGAGAGAGAGAGAGAGAGAGAGAGAGAGAGAGAGAGAGAGAGAGAGAGAGAGAGAGAGAGAGAGAGAGTCTGCTACCTCTCTAGTAATAAAAAAAAATAAAAGATAGTTGATGAAAATGATAAAAAGAAAGATAAGGGAAGAATAGAAGTGAAATACGATAAAATAGATGAAATATTTGAGCTATTGAAGGGTTGGGTTAAGAAATGCACCTTAGAACCTTTATTTATTGTTTTTTTTCTATTTTTTTGATGAATAATGCAATAAAGTCTCCGTTTCTTCATTAATGGCTCACTTATTTGAAATTCTCTATTTGTTTGTTTATTTTTCTTGTTTTTATTTGTAATCCAAGTTTATGTATATTTTTTTATTGTTTTTTTTTTGTTTGTTTTTTTGTTTTATTGAATTTGTTTGCCGTGTTTGTATAATTATTTGTGTTTGTTTAGTTGTTTGTTTGTTTTTGTGTTGTCATTTTGTCTTCGTCTTTATTTATTTGTTTATTTATTTTTTCGTGATTCATGTTCATTTGTTTTGTTTATCAGTTTTCTTTATTATTATTATTATTTATTTTTTTTCATATTTTAATTTATTTAAGGTTGTGATTTGTGATTTTTCTTGTTTGTTTTCGTGTATTTTTGTTTTTGTTTTTGTTTGTTTTTTTTTCTTTGTCAGATTCTTTCACTCGTTTCCCATTTGTTGCGTTTTATTTGTTTGTTTCATTTGTAATTTTCACTTTTTAACTTATTCTCCAATTTCTTACATTTGCTTTTCGTTTTTTTTTTATAATTTCCACACTTTTTTAATTTATTTTCCTCATTATTAACATTCATTTCCATTTATTTTTCCATTTCCAATATTTTTCATTTATTTTCTCATTCCTAACATTTATTTTCATCTATTTTTCCATTTCCAACATTTTTTTCATTTATTTTTCTCATTACTAACATTCTTTCCATTTATTTTCCCACTTCCAACATTTTTTTCACTTATTTTCTCATTACTAACATTCTCTCCATTTATTTTCCCCCTTCAAACATGCACATTCCACTTATTTCCCATTATTAATACTTTCCTTCCATTTATTTCCCATCTCTGACATTTACTTTTCATTATTATCTCATTTCCAACATTCGCCTTCCATTTTCTCTCCCCACAGTGGTTCATGAAGCCCTGACTGTCTCGACGCGTGACTCATGAAGCAAGTGAAGCAAACACCAAGGAATGAGTGAGTACTGTTCATATTTTTTCTGTTATTTCTGCTCTTAGGCCTAACCTCGTGCGTAGGCCTCTTGTTTTTATGTATCTTTTCTTCGTGTAGTTAGGTGTGAGAGGAAAAAAAGTACAAATTTGCCTCTTATTTCGGTTCTTAGGCCTAATCGTGCGTAGGCATCGTTATTTTTGTTCGTGTGTTCGTGTGTTTGTGTTCGTACGTTAATTTTTTGCCTTAGATTTGGTCCCAGCCTACGTGGATTCTTTAGGCCTACTGATATTGAAAGGCCTATTTTTTTACCCTAATTCTTTTAGTGATACTGAAAAGCTTATATTTGGCCTCAGTTTTATTAGTCCCATTTAGGCCTACTGGTGTTCCAAGGCCTATTTTGTCGGCTGAGCCCACCACGGACACTCTGCCTCCTTCAGGTTAGGATTGTTACATTTAGCAATGTCGAAAAAACAGCGGCTCGAGTGTATCCCCCCACGGTCGTCACACACAGGAGGCTCGTTAGCTCCCAGGGGACAGAAGCGGGGGCATTCTTTACCTGGGGGAAGAATAAGAAGTCGGGGTGGGAAGGGGAGAGGAGGGAGAGGATGGGGAGAGAGGAGTGAGGGTGATGGGAAGAGGAGGTTGAAAGAGGAAAAGTTTGGGGTGAGGAGAGAGGGATGGAGGAGGGGAAGCGAAGGTTGAGGGGGTTGGGAGAAGGAAGAGGGTGGAGGGGAGGGGTTAAGGTAGTGTGGGAGAGGGGAAGGAAGGGGAGAGGGAGATAGTGAGAGGTGGGGAGGGAAGAAGAAAAGGGTTAGTATTGTTAGTTGTTGTTGTTGTTGCTGCTGCTGCTGTTGTTGTTGTCGTTGTTGTTATTATTATTATTATTATTATTATTATTATTATTATTATTATTGACTAAGCAACTCACCTGTCACTTTCGCTCATCCTCACCTATCATTTTTTCCACTCACCTGTTTCACTCACTCACCTGTCTCGGTCACCTGTTCCAGTTCTAGGCATGAATTAAACTAACAAAAAAAGGAGAAAAAGAGAAATATGATGTTGCAATATAGACTTATGCTGATCCACCGGAAATTTGGGTAAAAGTTTAAAATTATTAGTCGTACTCAGAGAAAAAGTTAAATTTATCATTCGTGCTTGAAGAAAATGTCAAAACTATTAATTGCACTCAAAGAAAGTCAGTATTTTCAGTCACACTCAAAGAAAACGTCAAAATTTTCAGTCACATTCAACGAAAACGTAAAAATTTTCACACTCAAAGAAAACGTCAACATTTTCAGCCACACTCAAAGAAAACGATCAAATTTTCAGTCACACTCAAAGAAAACGTCAAAATTTTCAGTCACACTCAAAGAAAACGTCAACATTTTCAGTCACACTCAAAGAAAACCTCAAAATTTTCAGTCACACTCAAAGAAAAGTAAAAAAAATTCAATCACACTCAAAGAAAACGTCAAAAATTTCAGTCACACTCAAAGAAAACGTCAACATTTTCAGTCACATTCAGAGAGCAAAAGTCAACAGTCACACTTAAGGAGAAGTTAAAGAATATCAAGGAAAAAAAAATAAATAAAATAAAGATAGAATAAAGAACAGATAATTAAGTAGAAAAAAAAACAAGCAATCAAAACAAAGCAAGAAAAAAAGGCAAGCAAAAAATGAAATAAAAAAAAAAAACAGACAAAAAAATACAGATTAAAAAAAGAAATATCTATACAAGCCATAAATAATAAATAAATAAATAAATAAATAAATAAATAAATCAAGAAGCAAAGGAACAGAAGGAGGAGAAATGAAAGCAACAGTAAAATGTAAAACTCTCATTTATTACCCTTTGTATTTTAATATTTTGTTGTGTTTATTGAAGTTTTCTCTCGTAGCTGCTGTGTCTGGTTGCCTGTCACGGGGAGCAGCTCAAGAAAAATAATAGATAAAAATGGTAAAAAATAGAAAAGAAAAGAAAAAAAGGGGAAAACATATGAAAGGAAAGACGAAAAGAGATAAAATTGATCAAAAAGACGAAAAAAAAGGAAAAATTATGCAAAGAAAGACGGAAATAAAAGAAAAATTATTAAAAGGAAGACAGAAAGAGAAAGATGATTAAAAGAAAGAGGAAAAATTATAAAACGGAAGATGGAAAAGAGAACAATAATAAAATGAAAGACGGAAGAGAGATAAAAGAAGGAAAATGAAAGAGGCGAAAGATAAAATTGATGAAAAAAAGTAAGCAGAAGGAAGAAAATAGAAAAAAATTATAAAAAAAAATTATAAAAAAAGACGAAAACAAGGAAAAATATTAAACAAGGAGGAAAAAAGAAAGAAAGCAAATAATAACAATAATAATAATAAAAAAAAGACGAAAAAAAGAATATAAAAAGAAAAAAATCAATACAGTTCGTTCAAATACCGTTCCATGAAAAAAAATAAATAAATAAAAAATAAATGTGAAAATTGTTTTGGTACAAGTCACCGTTTTCTATTGGTGGGCGGGAAAAATTATCGACATTATTGAAATTTTAGCGAGAGATTTTGATGTAGCTGGTTATCTTATTTATTTATTTATTTATTTATTTATTTTGGACTTAAACTGATGCTGCCGAAATAATTTTGGAGTGAAGTTATTGATACTTTGATGTTACTGATAATATTTTAGACTAGGTGGTACTGCGAACTTATTTATTTGTTATTTTTTACGTAACGGGATCACTGGCCAAGGGAATCAATACCGGGAAAAAAAAAAAAAAAAAACTTAAAGCGTCAGTCACAAAGGAAAAATTAAGAGAATAATCGAAATTTGAAGAATAAAAATGAAGAGAATAATCGAAATTTGAAGAATAAAACAAACTTAAATATCACTGATGAAATTTGTGATTATTTTTTGTTTATTGATATTTTCTGGGGGACTGAAGTAATTGATGGTACTAAAAGGGTTAGGATTAAAGTCATTGATGGTGTTAACGGTTATTTTCATGGAAGGTTTTGATGTTATTGATATTCTACTGGCTCAAACGCACGGATGAATTTTGTGATTATTTTTTTATGTTTATTGATATTTTCTGTGGGATTAAAGTAATTAATGGTACTGAAAGGGTTAGGATTAAAGTTATTGATGGTGTTAACGGTATTTTGATGGAAGGTTTTGATGTTATTGGTGCTGTAATGGATCAAACTCACTCGTATTAATTTTCGAGTGGAACTGAATTGCATTGGGGCACCAGAAGGACTTGGTTTGGTACGCAAGTGTGGTATTAATGAAGGAGCAACATTTTTCACACTTTCTCGCTCACTGCTGGGATATCTGAACGAAACATTTACACACACAGACTTTTTAACACTTAGCTGCTGCATTTATCACTCTCGTTCGCTCATTTTTGGCGTATTTGAACGGAATATTTTGGCAAACTTGTCTGGCATTTCCAACCAGCATTTTCATCTCGTAGCTGCAAAATTTACCACTTTTTTTCGCTTATTTTTGTGGTACATTTGAACGAAACATTCTGGCAAACGAGTGACACTTCCACTGTACATCCTAATGAAGATTTACGTGCATTTTTCACAATATTTCACTCACTTCTAACCTTCTATCTAAACGAAACAATTTGGCACTTAGTTGCAACATGTACCCCACTGAACGAAACACTTTGACACACATTGCTAAGACACTTTTCACAATCCTTCACTCCTTTGCATCACATCTGAACGAAACATTTTGCATTCTGTTTACAATTTTAGCACAGAAGCTGAGGAAGAAGTGAAGAGAAAGCAACAAAACTTAAAATTAGCGAAATGAGGAATAAAAAAATTAAAAATAGATAATATGAAAGCTTATAATAAAGGAGAGATAGATAGATAGGTAGAGAGAGAGAGAGAGAGTGAAAGGAACGAGAGAAGAAAAAGAAAGGAAGAGAGGAAGGAATGAGAGACAAGATGGAATAATGTGAAAGGTAGGAGAGAGACATAGAGGAGAAGGAAAAAAAGAATAGAAGAGAAAAAGGGATAAGAAGGTGAAGAAAATAATAAAGAGTTTGATGAAGAAAGAAAGAAAATGAAGGAGAGAAGGAAGAGAAGAACGAAAAGTGTAGAGACAGAGGAAGGAAGGAAAAAAGGAAGAGGAGACAAAAAATAAAGCGAAAGAGAGGAAGAAGCAGAAAACAAGCAAGAAGAGAGAAAAGAAGATGAACAAGAAGAAAGGAAGGGAGGAAAACAGTTAAAGGAAGACACACACACACAAACAAACACACTCTTTCTCAAAATGGACAGAAAAGGAAGAAGGAAAGATGAATGAGAAAGAAAAGGAAGGAAGAAAAGACAGATAATGAAGACGCACACACGCACAAACTCTCTCTCTCTCTCTCTCTCTCTCTCTCTCTCTCTCTCTCTCTCTCTCTCTCTCTCTCTCTCTCTCTCTCTCTCTCTCTCTCTAGTGGTGGGGACATCTTCCGTCTCTTGCAAGTCTCAGATCTTTTCTCTCGCAGGCAAACTTCGCAAGCTGGCAGGCGTTGGCGTAAGTCCTGCCGTCATTACCGCAGACTGGTTCATATCGGGAGGGGCACATCACGGGACACGACCCGGGAACCACTGGCGGGAGGGAGGAGGGAGAGAAACATTGGTAAGAGGATACAAGCGCGTGTACAGTCCCGGCTAGAGATCCTGTACTGTTTACATGCTCGTTTTTTGTTTTGGGTTTCGTTCACGTTTTCTTTGGTGTGGTTTTATGGGTGACTGTCTTGTTTGTGTGTTTTTGTTTCTGTTTTTATTTTTATGTGGTTTTTGTCGGGTTTTGTTCATGTTTTCTTTGGTTTTTGTGTCGGAGGGTGACACACACACACACACACACACACACACACACACACACACACACACACACGCCAATTATTTTTCTTATTCTTCTTTCCGTTTCTTCATTTTTTTAAATATTCTCTCTATCTTATTTTCTCCTTTGTATATCTTGTCCTCTCGTTCTTTAATCCATCTTACTAACTAGATAACTGACTCTCTCTCTCTCTCTCTCTCTCTCTCTCTCTCTCTCTCTCTCTCTCTCTCTCTCTCTCTCTCTCACTTACGCCTGCATTCCCCTCGATGCGCCAAGCGGAGACGCCGGTTGTGGCACTTCCTTGTTAGTTTCAGCTGGCACAGGTTCCCGTAGGTCACGCCGTCAGTGCCACACACCGGGTTATAGATCAGAGTACAGGCTCCGGTGCACTTCTCAATGGGGGAAGCTGGGGGGGGGAGAATGTGGGTTTTAGATCGAGAAAGGGTCTGGTAGAGTTACAGGAAAGTGTTTTAAGTGTGTTTTTTGATTTTATGGGGTGTTTGGTACCTCAGTTGGTCATGTTTATTTATTTATTTATTTTTTTATTTATATTTTTTTCGCTGTAGATCCCTAACACCACCACCACCACCACCGCCAGACTCACCTTCACACTCTCCCTGCCTCACGAATCTCAGTTCTGGATCATGGCACTTCTGCTGCGCCATCAGGAGACACAGGTTGGCATAGGTAACGCCGTCACTGCCACACACGGGGTCATACTGAAGGGTGCACGCGATATCACACTCAGGAACCGGTGTGGGGATACCTGTAGGAGGCGGTGAAGGGGGAGGGTGGCACTCAAACTGGCACTCATATTGGTGGTAAGGCTGATAGTGTGAAAAACTGGCACTACTGGCACTGTTAAGGGTGGTTCATGATTGGCACTAAGACTGGGGGGCAAGATAAGTGGCACTGTTAAGACTGGCACTGTTATGATTGGTGGTGGGACTGGCGCTGTTAAGACTGGCACTGTTGAGTTGGCACTGTTGAGTTGGCACTAAAATTGGTGCTGTTAGGATAAGCACTCGAGATTGGCAATAATTTCGACTAATCTACTACTACTACTACTACTACTACTACTACTACTACTACTACTACTACCAGCACACTCACTAGCACAGGGGCCTTGACTGACGAGCATGAGATGTGGGTTCCTGCAGTGCTCCGCCTCAAACAGACACAGATTGCCGTACGTGTTACCATCACTGCCACACACGGGCCTCAGTTCCCTGGTGCATCCCTCCACGCACTTTCCGACTGTTGGAGAAGGATGGGAAGAAACAGAATTAGGTTTAAGATTAGGAGAAGGAAAAGATGGTCATTGTTTATAAGTGTTCAGAAATGTTTATGTCTCTCGCCAGTACTGTTATATCTCCGTCAGTTCTTTTTTGTTGTCTTATTCTTGCTTCCTTTTCTTCTTCCATCATTTATCCCTGTAATTTTTGTTCTTTGTTTCTCCGCCGTCATTTCTCTTGTTCTGTCACTTTTGTTCACTGTTTTTCCCGTCCCACCATCTCTTGTTAGGATTTTTTGGTGTGTTTAGTCTTCCTACCACACTAATTCACCTCCTATTAACCCTCTCGTTACCTATTTAAAGCTTTCTGCCTATTTACCCTTTGTTCCCCACTAATTCACTTCTATCACTTCGCTTTACCATTAATCCCCTTCACCCGTTCACTCAAACTCTACTTCATTCACTGCCAGTCACTCAAAACCCTCTCGAGACCCACTCACCTTCACACACGCCATGTTTGACCAGTGTTACGTGCGGGTTCCTGCAGTGCTTCTCCTCCTCCAGGTAGCAGAGGTTTGTGTAGGTGTTACCGTCACTGCCACACACCGGGTCGTATTCCTCTGTGCAAATTCCGGGGCACTGGTGGTCTCCTGAGTGGAGGGATGGAGGGAGGGAGGGAGGGTGTTAGTGGCTGTTAGTGTGTGTGTGTTTGTGTGTGTGTGTTTAGAAGAGGAGGAAGGGAAAAGGAAGAATAAGAAGGAGGAAGTTGAGGAAGAAGGTGAGGAGGAGGAGGAAGATGAAGAAGAAGAAGAATAGTAACAATGATAATAATAAAGTAAGAAAAACAAAAGGAGAGAGAGAAGAGCGAATATGCACTAACAGCCTCTCTCTCTCTCTCTCTCTCTCTCTCTCTCTCTCTCTCTCTCTCTCTCTCTCTCTCTCTCTCTCTCTCTCTCTCTCTCTCTCTCTCTCTCTCTCTCTCACCTCCACACACGCCCAAGGTCACGATGAATAGAAGGTGGTTCCTGCAGTGCCTCTCCTCCTCAAAGAGACACAAGTTCCTGTAGGTGATGCCGTCACTTCCGCACACAGGCTCTTCATCGCCCGGGCAGATGGCGCCGCACTGGTGGGGGTTGCCTGGTGGAGGGGAGTGAGTGCGTTAGGTGTGTGTGGGTCAGGTGATGGGGTGTGCTGGTGTTAGTCGGGGAGGAGTTTATGCTGTTGGTATTACTGTTATTGCTGCTACTACTACTACTACTACTACGAAACAACAATAACTATTACTGCTATAACAATACTACAAATAACATCAACTACTACTACTACTACTACTACTACTACTACTACTACTACTACTACTACTACTACTACTACTACTATGACAAGACCAAGCACACTCACTGCCACACTCGCCGTAGCTGACCAGCCTGAGGTGTGGGTTGGTGCAGCGCCTCTCGGCCACCAGCTGACACAGGTTCCCGTAGGTCTTGCCGTCGCTGCCACACACAGGGTTGTATTCCAGCGTGCACACCCCGGGGCAGTCGTACTGGTCTGGGGGTGAGGCCGGGGGAGTGAGGGGTGTTGTGGAAGGTGTTTGGTTTTGTAAGGCAAATCTGTATCAAGGGCACGTGTGTTATGCTCTGTGGTGTGTGGTGGTGGTGGTGGTGGTGGTGTGTGGTGGAGTGGTGACTTACCGACACACTCTCCCAGGCTGACGAGGAAGAGTGAGGGGTCGGTGCACCGCTGCTGCACCAGGAAGGTGCACAGGTTGCCGTACGTCTTGCCGTCACTGCCGCACACCGGCACGTACTCCCGCGTGCAGATGCCCGGGCACTCCAGCTGGTTGTGCACTGACACGCCATGCTGCGGCTGGCCTTCATGTATCACCAATTCCTGGTGGTGGTGTTGGTGGTGGTGGTTTTGTTGCAGTCCCTGGTGCAGCGGACTTTGTAGTGAGACGCCCTGCTCCAGGTGACTTTGTTGCAGTAATACATCCTGGGGCAGCTCATTCTGTTGTCCAAACGCCTGCTGCTGCTGCTGCTGCTGGCTTTGTTGTAGTGACGCGCCCTGTCCTAACAGCACCTGCTGCTGCTGCTGCTGCTGCTGCTGACCCTGTTGCTGATTTTGCTGTTGTTGCTGCTGCTGGCTTTGTTGTAGTGCCACACCCTCTCCTAACAGCACCTGCTGCTGCTGTTGCTGCTGCTGCTGGCCCTGTTGCTGCTGCTGCTGCTGGTTTTGCTGTAGGAACAGGAGCTGCTGCAGCTGATCTCTGTGTTGCTGCTGCTGCTGGTCTTGCTGTTCCAACAAGAGCTGCTGCAGCTGTTGTTGATTCTGCAGCTGCTGCAGTTGGTCATGTTGCGGTTGCTGCATTACCTGCAGCAACAGGAGCTGCTGCAGCTGTTGTCGGTGCTGCTGCTGTTGCTGGTGTTGCTGTTGCAGCAGGAGGTGGTGCATCTGCTGCTGAGTCAGATGGTGTTGTTGGGTTTGTTCCTGTTGGTGGTTCTGTTGCAGCAGCAGGAGGCGCTGCAGCTCCTGTCGATTTCGTTGATGTTGCTGGTTTTGCTGCAGGAGTAGAAGGTGATGCTGCTGCTGCTGGTTTTGCTGTAGCAACTGATACTGTTCTAATTGCTCCAGCAACTGTTGTTGCTGCTGCTGCTGCTGCTGCTGGCTTAGCTGCAGTAGCTCCGGGAGTAGTAGTTGTTGCTGTTGCTGTTGTTGTTGTTGCTGCTGCTGCTGCGGCTGCAGCTGGTTTAGCTCCAATAACTGTTGTTGCTGCTGCTGCTGCTGCTGCTGCTGCGGCTGTAGCTGGTTTAGCTCCAATAACTGTTGTTGTTGTTGTTGCTGCTGCTGCTGCTGCTGCTGCTGCGGCTGTAGCTGGTTTAACTCCAATAACTGTTGTTGTTGTTGTTGTTGCTGCTGCTGCTGCTGCGGCTGCAGCTGGTTTAGCTCCAATAACTGTTGTTGTTGTTGTTGTTGTTGTTGTTGCTGCTGCTGCGGGTGTAGCTGGTTTAGCTCCAATAACTGTTGTTGTTGTTGTTGTTGTTGTTGTTGCTGCTGCTGCGGGTGTAGCTGGCTTAGCTCCAATAACTGTTGCTGCTGCTGCTGCTGCTGCTGCTGTTGGTGGTGGTGACCTGGCAGGGAGGACAATAAGCCGGTAAGTGTGGTGGTAGTGGTGGTGGTGGCGGTGTGGTGAAGGTGGTGCAGTCTTGGAAGGGAATGACCAGCCTATAAGGTTAAGTGCAGGACGCACAACACGCGGGGGGCGGCGCCACTCACCACACGAGCCCTGGCTGATCACGGTGAGGGTCGGGTCGGTGCACCTCATGGCGGCGGTGAGGAGACACAGGTTGCTGTACGTCTGGCCGTCGCTGCCACACACGGGGTTGAACTCAGACGTGCACACCCCGGGGCAGTCCTGGTGCTGGTTGCCTGGGGTGACAGAAAACGTAGAGAGGTACAACTTGGACTTTTTTCGAGCGGAGTATATGAATATCAGAAAGCTGAGAGAAGACATGAGACTTGCACCTGTGGAATGAAGCGCCTCACTGTGTTTTGCAAGGCAGTTATTGGGGACCCTCGTAACAGAAAACGGGAGTAGTGATTGGGGATCCTCGTAACAGAAAACGGGAGTAGTATGACTGGAACTACTACTACTACTACTACTTCTTCTTCTGCTACTACTAGTGCTGCTATTACTACTACCACGACCACTACCACTACTGCTCCTACTACAACCACCACCACTACTACCTCTACGTACTTCAACCACAACCACTACCACCACCACTACCACCACTCACCCTCACACGCGCCATATCTCACGATGGTCAAGTTGTGGTTGTCGCAGCGCCGTTCGTCCAGGAAGAGGCACAGGTTGTCATACGTGGCACCGTCGCTGGCACACACTGGGTTGTAATCCTGCGTGCATTCCCCGGGGCATATCTGGTCTGAGGGCGGGGCGTGAAGTGAAGTGCCTGGGTGTGTCTTATGAAGGGCGATAGCGAATGTGGGTCTTTGTGATAGAATAATATAGTGGATGAATTTCTTAACCCTTTTTCTGCTGTAGGCGTTTGTTGACTTTTAAACCACTGTGATAAGTTGTTTGGACATAAAGACGAGGGGAAAATAAAGAGGTTAATTCATCTTTGTTAAGTTACAGATGTATGTTTTTATGATGCTCTAAAACAAAAAAATAAACTTATACATCATTATGGGAAAGATTAATTAGGAGTGAAAGGAAATAAAAAAAAAAAAAACGTAGTGGCAGTGGTGGTCAGTAGGACTTGTGATAGAAAACGTGTAAAGGGCATGACTTAACTGTTTCAGGAGTAGACTTAACATAGGGAAACTGTTAGGACTCTCAAGCCTACACGTGGTAGTCCCTGTATAAAAGATTCCTGCACCACACCCACCTGTCATCCCTATCCATGAATTAGCCTTATTTTAAAACCTCCCTACTGACTGGGCTGTGGTGATGTGGTTCCTGGGTTTGTTCCAGTCATCTGCCAACTCCCTGCATGTGTGTTACGTAATTTAGAGTCTTTTTTCATAATGTCCAGCTAGTGTATTTAAGGTCGAGTTATTTTGTATAGGTTTTGGTTCATGTATACAGTTTCACACACACACACACACACACATAGAGACAGTTTGTAAAGCTATTTCTGCATATACTTGTCTCCTTTAGCTGAGTTTCTGTGTTCTAACTACTACAACTACTACTACTACTACTACTACTACTACTACTACTACTACTACTACTACTACTACTACTACCACTACTTACTTCCACATTCTGATACGGTGACCAGAGTGAGCTGTGCACGTTCCGGGTCGGTGCACCTGGTGTGTTGCAGGAGGCACAGGTTGTCATAGGTGAGGCCGTCGCTCCCACACACGGGGTTGAATACATCTGAGCATGTCTCGGGACACCCCTGCTGATGCTGTTGGTGGGGTTGTTGGTGCTGCTGGTGGTGCTGCGGCTGGTGCTGGTGTTGGGGCTCGTGGTGCTGCTGCTGCTGGGGATCGTGCTGCGGCTGGTGCTGGTGTTGGGGTTCAGACTGGGCTGGGGGAGGCAAAGGGGAGCAGGGACGTGGGATAAGTTGAATTTTACTGATTAACTTGATGAGTCTTGAAATGTGAAATGTGTGTGTGTGTTTTGTCGATGATTTATGAAGAATCTGGAAATTTTTTTTGGAAAACAGATGTATTTTTTAGGTGTCAATCATTTTACATTCATTGGTGTTAATATCATCTCCAGATTCGGTCTTGTTGCTGTGGAAATGTTAGACAGACAAACAGACAGACAAACAGAAGATCGGACGGACAGGTGGACGGCCCAAGTGCTCGTAGTGTGTGTCCCTCAAGGTGGCAGGAAATCAGTAGGTAGGATAGAAAAACCCACGTGTGTGCAGGTGTATTCCTTCTATTACACGTACAGTCAGTCGTCAGGCGCTCATTCAGGCATCATTCTCACCAGCTTGTAGCGTAATATGAAGGAAGCGAGGGTCTGGAAACGTTAACTCTTTGACTCCCACAGCTTTGAAAACTGTGGAAAATGACGTGGTGAAAGTTATAAGCATCAATTTGAAAGGTGGCAGCGAAAGAGGTAGAAGAAGTGGATGGATTAGTTGAAATTTGTTACCTATAGTTATTTTTAGGCTCTAGATCGTCTAGTGTTCCTCAAATTAATCCTTGGCTGCTATTCCGTACATCTTTTCTTAATTACTAATCCTTCTGAGACATCTTTACTGGTTCCGCAGCCACCTCTATTCTTTAAACGGGATAAAAATTACTAAGTCTATAAGATTTCATGGATTACTTCTGCTGTTGCTTATTGTTTCGTATTCCAGTGAAAGGGTTAAGTAACGTGCCTAACTGTCCATGGTAGTCAAAGAGTTAATGTCCAATATATAAAAAGCGAGGAAAGAATGCCCTTCTCAACAACCCACTAGAAAGTTAATCGCCTGGGTCATTAGTGTTATCAGTTCCATTCATTCTTGGTCCATTCACGAGTCCAGTGGGGTCAGTCCGGTCCAGTCCTGCTACCAGTCTTGGGGTCCATCCTCGCATCGCCCTTTGTGAACTATTTCGATGTTGGGATTGTCACACTTCTTGATGGCGTAAAGGTGACAGGAGTGGCTGTAGGTCCTGCCGTCACTTCCGCACACAGGGTCCATCTCCCGTGTCATACAGAACACTGAACAACCCAGACCTGGTGAAGTTAGCACATCAGGTATCGGTGTGAGGTCAGCTGTGTGTGTGTGTGTGTGTGTGTGTGTGTGTTTATGTGTTTATGTTCATCTGGGTCAGTAGGATTTTGAACCGTCGCCATATTGCAGAGGTACATGCTACTATTACTACTTCTACTACTACTACTACTGCTACTACTATTGCATATAATAGTACGTAAAGTAAAGCCACATCAGCCATACTCCAGGTGCTGCTGCTGTCACCTTACTTGCATTGCGACTACAGTGTGCAAGGAAGAGTTGGCAGCACGTCACATCATTTGAACACGCATATCCACATCTCAGATACTCAACAGATATTTCACTGTTTGATTTTCAGGTTTCATTCTTACATTTAACAGTCATAAAGTAACAACGGTTATCATGAGTGTTCCCATTAGTGCCTCAATCCAGGTCAAGTGTGCCCGGGCCATGCATTGCTGCACCACTTACTGGGTTTGTGTTGCGAAACGATTTGTTCTCACCAGGATTGTTTTAAAAGGCCAAAGAGGTGTAAGTCACATTCTTATTGATGTTTTTACCATGAGCGATGCGGAATTCTTGCTCATCTGTCACTAGAATCAAGAAAACATACTTGAAAATCTTAATAACTTGCATTAGAGCTTGTTAACAGGGTAGGTTACTACTACTACTACTACTACTACTACTACTACTACTACTACTACTATTCCATTCAAGTAGAGCTGTATCTAACTCTTTCCTTAACGTTGATTAAAAAACAGAGATGGTTGCCGTTACTTTACTTGCATCAAAAGAAGTACTATATTTTACAAGCATGCATTAGTTAATTTTATGTCATTTGAACATTGCATAGAACAACATAAGAAAAAGAATGAAAAATGAATGTGCGTTGGGTCATAACATGGGTCCTAGCGTGGGTCCATCTGCTTTCGTTGTGGGTTAGTCTGGGGTCCTTCTGGGTGCTACCAGTTCGTGCCATCTCTGCATCGCCCTGGGTAGGCCTCTTTCAGGGTGGGATCTTCACACTTTGCCCGAGCAGCGAGTTGGCAGTAGTTTCCGTAGGTCTTCCCGTCAGTGCCACACACGGGGTCCACATACAGGGGACAGAAAACGGGACACCCATCATCTGCCAAAAATTGTCACTGTACAGTCATGGTCAGTTGTCCAATAGCCATCCATACACGGCTATTGCCAGGTGTATATTGTGCACGTGTCCACACACCTCACGTCTATACACCTGCTGACAGGTACTCACCACATTGCCCGTCATGTTTGATTTCTAGGCTTGGGTCCTTACATTTGGCAATCTCAAAGTAGCACTCGTTATCGTAAGTCTTGTCGTCTGTGCCACACACAGGCTTATATATTTCGAAGCAGGAGCGGTCACATGGAGGCAGGGCATGTCCTAGAAGAGCCAGTCAGTCAGCAGTAAAACCACCATGCAGTGCTACACTACTCAGGTCCTTATTTTGAAACGCCTTGTTCTCTCACCAGGACTGTTTCCAAAAGCCACAGAGGTGGCCTGTCAGGTTCTCATGAGTGTTTTTCCCATTATTAATATAGAATTCTCGCTCACTTATAACTAGATTCATGAAAACACTTGAAAATCACAATGACTTCCACGAGAGACTACTACGACTACTACTACTACTGCCGATCAAGTTTACCACATCTTCGAGTGAAGTAGGACTACGCCAAACTCTTTTATTAGCAGTGGTTAAAAAAGCCAAGTGTGATTGCTGCTGGTTTACTTGTATCACAAGGAGTATAGTTCCTGCGAGCGTTCATTACTTCATTTGACGTCATTTGAACATTGTGTAACATAAGAAAAGGCAGTGAAAGAAGATTTGGCATGGGTAATATGATAGGTCCTTTTGTGGGTTGTGGTGCAGGTCCATCCGTGTTGCCTATGGGTCAGTCTGAGGTCCCTCTGAGTGTTACCCCTTCCAGCCATCTATGCAGACCCCTTTGTAGGCTACAGTCAGGTCAGGGTCTTCACATTTAGCTTGGACAGAGAGTTGGCAGGGGTTTCCGTAGGTCTTGCCATCAGTGCCGCACACGGGATCAAAATACAGGGGACACCTAAGGTGGCACCCCTCCTCTGCCAAAAGTTGTTATTGTACAGTCATAGCCACAAGTCGTGCAACCTTCCCTCTTCATCTCCACTGTGTTTTGTGTCTCCCATAATACTTTTTCCTCCTATCTGCTGACAGTCTTAGAGGGCCCCTCCCAATCTGCCAGTGGCCTTATCCCCTGATGTGACATCTTGACTGCCTAGTATGCTAAATGTCTTCTTCCAAAAGCAACAATTGATAGACCCTTAGCAGATCAAAGGATTTACAATTAAGGGAAGACATTAAAGACGGTGGAAGGAAGAGTGATTTGTTACACGACTATTGCTGGGTGTATATTGCGCACGTGTGCTTCCACTTCAAGTATACACACACACATACACAATTCCACATGTCAGGTACTCACCACATATCCCCTCTTTTTTTATTTTGAGGCTTCTGTCCTTACATCTGGCATTGTTAAAGACACAGAGATTGCGGTAAGTGTTCTCGTCGGTGCCACACACGGGCTCAAACGTTCCCGGGCAGGGGCGGTCACACGGAGGAGAGGCGTGTCCTAGAAGAGTCAGTCAGTCAGCTGTGAGCCTAGCTTGCGTCAGTACAACGCCTAGGTTCGTGTTTTGAAAGGCATTGCGCTTTGTTCCTCTCATCGGGTGTGTTTTCAAAGGCCGCACAGGTGGTAAGTCAAAGTTTCATGGATGGGTTTGCTGTTAGTGACTTCTTGTTAAGCTGTTACTAGAATCACGAAAACATCCCATTTTACGAACACCACCACCGTGACTATTACCATTACTATAACCACTACTACTACTACTGCAATGCTACCATTCCACAAAATAATACTATCTACTCGATCTTCGATTCAAGTAAAGTTGCATCTAACTCTTTCCTTAGCGTTGATTAAAAAACAGAGATGTTTGCTGTTAGTTTACTTGCATCAAAAGAAGTACTATATTTTGCAAGCATGCACTAGTTAATTTTACATCATTTGAACATTGCGTAGAGCAACATAAGAAAAAAGATGAAAAATGAATGTGCGTTGGGTCATAACATGGGCCCTAGCATGGGTCCATCTGTTTCTGTTGTGGGTCAATCTGGGGTCCTTCTGGGTGCTATGACTCTGCGCCATCTCTGCAGTCCCCATCGTAAGCCAGTTTCACGGTGGGATCCTCACATTTTGCATGAGCAGCGAGTTGGCAATAGTTCTTGTAGGTTCTGCCATCAGTGCCACACACGAACTTCAGATATGTGGGACAGGAAACGGGACACCCTTCACCTGTCAAGAATTGTCACGTACAGTCATGGTCAGTCGTCCAATAGCCATCTGTACACGGCTATTGTCAGGTGTATATTGTGCACGTGTCCACACACCTCACGTCTACACACATGCTGACAGGTACTCACCACATGTCTCGTCATGTTTGATATCCAGGCTTGGGTCCTTACATTTGGCAATCTCAAAGTAGCAGTTATTCCTGTAAATCTTGCCATCAGTGCCACACACAGGCTTATATATGTCCAAACAGAGGCGCTCACATGGAGGCAGGGCATGTCCTAGAAGAGCCAGTCAGTCAGTCATGCAGTGCTTCACTACTCAGTGAAACGCCTTGTTCTCTCACCAGGACTGTTTCCAAAAGCCACAGAGGTGGCCTGTCAGGTTCTCATGAGTGTTTCTCCCATTATTAATATAGAATTCTCGCTCACTTATAACTAGATTCATGAAAACACTTGAAAATCACAATGACTTCCACGAGAGACTACTACGACTACTGCTACTACTGCCGATCAAGTTTACCACATCTTCGAGTGAAGTAGGACTACACCGAACTCTTTTATTAGCAGTGGTTAAAAAAGCCAAGTGTGATTGCTGCTGGTTTACTTGCATCACAAGGAGTATAGTTCCTGCGAGCGTTCATTACTTCATTTGACGTCATTTGAACATTGTGTAACATAAGAAAAGGCAGTGAAAGAAGATTTGGCATGGGTAATATGATAGGTCCTTTTGTGGGTTGTGGTGCGGGTCCATCCGTGTTGCCTATGGGTCAGTCTGAGGTCCCTCTGAGTGTTACCACTTCCAGCCATCTATGCAGACCCCTTTGTAGGCTACAGTCAGGTCAGGGTCTTCACATTTAGCTTGGACAGAGAGTTGGCAGGAGTTTCCGTAGGTCTTGCCATCAGTGCCGCACACGGGGTCGGAATACAGGGGACACATGTAGTGGCACCCCTCCTCTGCCAAAAGTCGTCATTGTACAGTCATAGCCACAAGTCGTGCAACCTTCCCTCTTCACCTCCACTGTGTTTTGTGTCTTCCATAATGCTTTGTCCTCCAATCTGCCGACTATCTTAGAGGGCCCCCCACAATCTGCCAGTGGCCTTATCCCCTGATGTGACATCTTGACTGCCCAGTATGCTAAATGTCTTCTTCCAAAAGCAACAATTGATAGACCCTTAGCAGATCAAAGGACTTACAATTAAGGGAAGACATTAAAGACGGTGGAAGGAAGAGTGATTTGTTACACGACTATTGCTGGGTGTATATTGCGCACGTGTGCTTCCACTTCAAGTATACACACACACATACACAATTCCACAAGTCAGGTACTCACCACATATCCCCTCTTTTTTTATTTTGAGGCTTCTGTCCTTACATCTGGCATTGTTAAAGACACAGAGATTGCGGTAAGTGTTCTCGTCGGTGCCACACACGGGCTCAAACGTTCCCGGGCAGGGGCGGTCACACGGAGGAGAGGCGTGTCCTAGAAGAGTCAGTCAGTCAGCTGTGAGCCTAGCTTGCGTCAGTACAACGCCTAGGTTCGTGTTTTGAAAGGCATTGCGCTTTGTTCCTCTCATCGGGTGTGTTTTCAAAGGCCGCACAGGTGGTAAGTCAAAGTTTCATGGATGGGTTTGCTGTTAGTGACTTCTTGTTAAGCTGTTACTAGAATCACGAAAACATCCCATTCTACGACCACCACCACCATGACTACTACTGTTACTACTACCACTACTACGCCGTGCTTTTTAACACACACAAACACACACACACACACACACACACACTAAAAAAAAAAAAAAAAAACAGACAAAATTGCTGTTTCTTTACTGTTACCATCACCACTACAAACATTTCTATCAACACTACATACACTTCTTTCACGTAGCAGTGGCTGTGACCAAAAACGCAAAAAGAAGAAAAAAAAGCATATTGAAGAGTACAGTACCAAAAAAGACGAGCTAAAAGATATTATGGACATATTTAGCTGCCTTTCCTGTCAGTTTAAATATCATGCGGTGTAACAAAGAAAACGGGCATGCGGTGTAACAAAGAAAACGGAAAAAAAAAACTGTTCATACGCCTATTGTAAACTTATTAACTAGGATTGTGATGCGTGGGTCGTGTTATCCAAATGCGTAGGGTGTTGCCATGTTGCCGTTTTGTCACCAGTTACGTTGATTTTTCCGGCAGCTTCCTTTGTGGACTTGATGCAGGTTAGGACGGCCACAGTTCCTTTGAGCCTCCAGAACGCAAGAATTAGGGTATGTCTTGCCGTCACTCCCGCACACACGTTCAAGGATGAGAGGGCAGGCGACTGTGCATCCTAAACCTGGTGGACGGTGGTGTGTAGTGTGCCGTCTCAGCTTAAATATGGTACCTCTCTCTCTCTCTCTCTCTCTCTCTCTCTCTCTCTCTCTCTCTCTCTCTCTCTCTCTCTCTCTCTCTCTCTGTCCTGATTGGTTTAACTGGCAAAATGTGTGATTCTGTGCCTGCAGTTTGGTTTAGAAATACTTGTCATTGTTAATAACTTACACAGGTGGTTTTTAAAGTGATTTCAGACTCAAAAATTGACGATATTATGCGTTATTTGCCATTGCTATGTGTGTGTGTCTGTGTGTGTGTGTGTCATTAGCAGTGAAAGCATGCACGGTCTGGAAACCTTTACACTATCAGTATTTAAAGGCAATATTTATCATTATTTCAGACGAGTTCACAGTATATATCAGTATTTGCTATTGCTGTCTGTACTGTGCGTGATATTTTGTACTTCTGACCATTAAATCATTGAGTTGCAAGATACTGTTTGGTCTCTATCTGTATAATCTCTATAAATTGCTTTGGGGGTTTTAATTTGAAAAGAGTAATTTTGAAACGTGTGATAAATTAACTTTGTGTATCTGTCGCTGAAGAAAACCCTTAAATTGTAAGATATTGTTAGGCCTGTATCTGTGTAATTTTTATGAAGTGACAGGAAAATGGCTTAAAACGTGTGATAAATTAGCCTTGTGCTCTAATAACTTCCTAATTGTCGTGTACTGGATGGGATGATAGTTGTGTGTTGTAGTTAAATGACTTGTTTTGATTGGAGAATGTTTGATGAAAGTACGAACTCAACTTTGTGTTTCTGCCTCATTTGACTTAATCGCAAAAAAAAAAAAAAAAAGAAAGAAAAAGAAAAAGAAAAAGAAAAAGAACTACTACTATTACTACTACTACTACTACTCATATAATGTAATAAATGAAAGGCTTGTGGCAGGAATGTAAAGTTGGTTTCCCTCGGGTGATAAAACAAAGACAGGAAGAGGCAGGTAAGCCGGCTCGTGGACAGGTGAGAGATGCAGTTAGTGGCAATGACCGTGTACACCTGTTTGACCTCTGCTGGATCCTTTACTGGGCAGTGATGTGTGTGTGTGTGTGTGTGTGTGTGTGTGTGTGTGTGTGTGTGTGTGTGTGTGTGTGTGGCAGTCTAGTGTTGGGTGT
>NC_087197.1:1117500-1132500 GCF_035594125.1 Scylla paramamosain | reverse complement strand
TTTATTTATTTATTTATTTATAAATTATTTGAAACCTTTTCCGGAGCACTTAAGAAATATACTGCTTTATCTTTTTTTTTTAATTTTTATATCTATCTATTTATCTATTTATCTATTTATCTGTCTATCTGTCTATCTATCTATCTCTCTATCTATCTATCTGCCTGTGTGTCTACGTTTTTGTGTCAGTGTGTGTCATTCTGTCATAATTTTCCGTCCAAGAGATTGTGATGACATCAAGTTGTGATTTACTGTGAAGTGTACAGTGAGTGTCTGAAGAGTGAGAGTGTGCGGCGAGTGACAGTGTAGAGGAGAGGGAAGGTGACAGGCGCCCTCACTCTCTCCTGGCGCTGATAACAAGGCTCCATCATCGTGTTGATCAGCGCCCATACCCAGCGATGCCTTTCACTGCGTCGCCCCGTGTGGGTGTGGGTGTGGTAATGGCGGCGCAGCGCGGGGCGCGGGGGTGAGGGGGCCACCAGGCTGCTGGGCACCAGTTCTGCTTTTTGTGTCGCACCGTGCCGCGCTGCGACCTGGCGGGACCGCGTGAGGCTGTGGCTGGGTGACGGTCACGGTGTGTGTGTGTGTGTGTGTGTGTGTGTGTGTGTGTGTGTGTGTGTGTGTGTGTGTGTGTGTGTGTGTGGCTGCGGTGCAGGGCGGGACAAGCAAACACGGGTTGGTGGTGATGTTTTTTTTATGAAAGTTCTCCTTCACTTTACATATCGAGTTGTCGTCGTGGTGTGAGGGGGGCGCGCCCCCTCTCTCTGATTGGTGGCACCTCGTCGTCGCGTGACGGGCGTTCGTTGACAAGATGAGATGACTGGCGGTGCGGGTGTGGGGGCGCGGGGGCGGCGCTGGCCGCGGAGCCACTGACGGACGGACCCCGCTCTGCGGCGGGCCGCGGGCGCTGGTCCGGGGCGCCCTGGCCCCTTCCCGCGCCCCCTCAGGTGCAGGAGGTGACAGGCGGGGCGGCGAGGCGGTGCGCCCCACGGGGCTGGGGTGCCGGGGGCGCGTCTCCCCGCCGCCCCTCACACACTAGTTGGGGCGAGCTGAGCTACACACCGCACACACACATACACACACACACACGCACACACACACGTACACACACACATGCACGCACGCACTCAGCGCCAGGACGCACATAGCAGGGGGGGAAGGAGGAAGCGGGAAGAAGAAGACGTGACGGAATAAGGACACGCGGAGAGAAAGACGCGAGTCAGCGAGAGAGAAAAAAAGGAAACGTTATGAGCGTGGCAACTCTTGACTAGACACGGCCCACGCGGGGTGGCCGTGGTGTTGGTGGTGGTGGTGGTGGTGGTGGCCCCTAGTGACGGCGTCCTCGTCCCTGGTGCGGGCGCCGCGACCCTGCTGGCGGGCCGCCCTGCCCTGCGGGAGTGGGCGGTCCCGCGGCGCGTCGCAGCGGGTGGTGGTGGCGGCGGCGGCGGCGGGGCTGCGGCAGGGCATGACGGGCAGCGCGGGGCGAGGCTTTACTTCATGTACGTCTTCTGGGACAGCTCGAAGTTCCGAATGGACTTGCGCACGTCGTCCAGCAGGGTGGAGGTGCGCACGTCGGGGGTGGCTCGGCGCTTCACGTTGCTCCTGATGCCTCGCTCGGCGAAGGCCATGCGGCGAGGCATGTCTGAAAAGGCAGAGCCTCGCATGACTGCAAGGGAAGGTCGGGTTTACTACTGGCACCACACAGCACACCGCCACGCCATACCAACTATACTCTGCTGCTGCTGTTGCTGCTGCTGCTGCTGCTACCACTACTACTATTGCTGCTGCTGCTGCTGCTGCTACTCAGGGTACCACTCCGGGCCTGGCTGAGGGACTATGCTACTACTAATACTACACTACTACTGTGTTTTTGTGGGGATGGAACAGTTGGGGCGAGAGCACAGCGTGGGTGGGGAAGGGGTGAAATACTTGACAAATACACCACACCATTACTGAGGGAGGGAGGCCGGCGATCTGCCTGCCTTTTCTGTTTGCATGCCTATTGCTGCTGCTGCTGCTGCTGCCTGTCAGTGATATCAGTGCATAACACACACACACACACACACACACACACACACACACAGACACACAGACACACAGACACACACACAAACACACATATCTACTATATAAAGGAAACATCAAAATCAACAACAACAACAACAACAACAGCAGCACCAACAACAACAACAATAATATCTTAACATCATAACACCAGCAATAGTCAACAACAACAACAACAACAACAACAACAACAACAACACTTATAATTGTAAAAAATCACCTTATCTTGACCTTTTTAGGGGAGGAGGAGGAGAAAGAGGAGGAGGAGGAGGAGGGGGAGGGGAAGAGACTGTGACCTTATGACCTTAATTCGTGACCTCAGCATGAGTGGTGGAAAAGTCGCAGGTTTTTGCCTAAGTTAGGTCATGAGATTTAACTGAAGAAGGCGAGAGAGACAAAGAAGGCGGCACATTAAATTTTAAGCTTGCACGAGGACTACTGAAGGAGGCACAGAAGGAGAAAGCAAGTCAGTACCTTTACATCCACCCCTCTTAACAATGAGGATCTACTGAAGGAGGCACAGAAGGGGAGTGACAACCATTATTTCATTTAAACATCTGGGCAAGGCATCTACTGAAGGAGGCACAGAAGGTGAAAGAGAGCCATTACCTTCATATCTACCCTACAGTCAGGCCACGGGTGTCTACTGAAGGAGGCGCAGAAGGGGAAAGGAAGCACAACCTCCATATTTACCTGGTCAAGTCACAAATACCTACTGCAGGAGAAGTAGAGCAGAAGTCCAAAAACACCCACTGAAGCACTCTACAAGACACATACAGCGTCTTACAAGCGGCCAGGAACCTACAAGCTAACACGTACACCCTGGCACATGCGGCCACACCCAGGCTAGCACTACCACGCCCACGCACGCCTACCTCCAGAGCGGTCGTCCATATATTTGACGAGGTTGCTGTAGTAGTTGTCTCCATAGTCCCAGTTGTAGTCATAGAATCGGGGTTTGCGCCTGTTCCAGTGTACAAAGAATTTAGGCTTCTTCTTCGGCGCAGGGGGCAGCTCCTCGGGCATGGCCTCCTGAGCGGGGGCCTCCTCGGGGGCGGGCGCCTCCTCCCCAGTAGGCTCTGAAGTCGTACATGTGTGTCAATGGGATGGTACTTGTGCTTTGTGTAGGGACGGAGGGATGGGTTGGTTAGGTAAGGTTAGGTTAGGTAAGGTTAGGTTAGGTAAGGTTAGGTTAGGTTAGGTTAGGTTAGGTTAGGTTAGGTTAGACTAGGTAAGGTTAGGTTAGGTTAGGTTAGACTAGGTAAGGTAAGGTTAGGTTAGGTTAGGTTAGGTTAGGTTAGGTTAGACTAGGTAAGGTTAGGTTAGGTTAGGTTAGGTTAGGTTAGACTAGGTAAGGTAAGGTTAGGTTAGGTTAGGTTAGGTTAGGTTAGGTTAGACTAGGTAAAGTAAGAGGAGGAGAAGTAGGAAAGGTAGAACAAGAGCAGGAGGAACAGGAGGAGGAGGAGGAGGAGGAGGAAAGGGAAAACATTAGGGTCCTTCAGTGAAAGTGATTTGATAATATTCTCTAAAGGGAGGAGGAGGAGGAGGAGGAGGAGGAGGAGGAGGAGGAGGAGGAGGAGGAGGGGGCGGATGTTAGGTATACCGTCCCTAGTTAAACACACACACACACACACACACACACACACACACACACACACACACACACACACACACACACACACACACACACACACACACACACACACGCATTTCTATGTAAACACTTGTATATCAATTGTCTTTATTTACGATTTAAACTAAAGAAAACTAAACTAAAACTAAGATGATGTTAATAACTAAACCAAACCAAACTTTGAACTAACTTAACAAAACCCAAGTCACTAAAATAAGTTAGTTAAATAAAAATCAAGTTAGTAATAAATTCGATAAAGATTAAATTGAAAAGTACTAGTTTATTATTATTATTATTATTATTATTATTATTATTATTATTATTATTATTATTATTATTATTATTATTATTATTTAAATCATTAATAGAAGGGTAACTAAAATAATTCGATTGTTTATTCTCATTTTCTCTTCTTTTCTTCTTGTTTTCTTTCATCTTCTTTCTTCGTACTGTTTCCGAAGGGGGGGAAGGGAGAGGGGGAGAGAGCCGCCAGAGGAAGGGAGCAAGGGAGAGGCTACTATAGGGAGAGAGGGAGAGCAGAAGGGAGAGTTTAAAGCAAAACACGGGAGATTTTAGAGAGAGAGAGAGAGAGAGAGAGAGAGAGAGAGAGAGAGAGAGAGAGAGAGAGAGAGAGAGAGAGGGAGGGGGTCACACATGTACTGGTGACTACATACGATGACAGACACACACACGTACACACATACGTACACACATACGTACACGCTTACATGAGTGCACGTAAGTAAACACACATGAGCACACAGCTACACACACTGACTGCTGGCTACACGCGGGCTGCGGCTGTGTGTGTGTGTGTGTGTGTGTGTGTGTGTGTGTGTGTGTGTGTGTGTGTGTGTGTGTGTGTGTGTGTGTGTGTGTTGGAGGAGAGGGCAGACAGTGGGGAAAGGTAGCACATGGACAGACGGACAGACAGACAGACAGACGTGCAGGAAGGATGTGTGTTGTGTTGTGTTGTGTTGTGTTGTGTTGTGTTGCGGCACAGACAGGGCACAGCGGGTAGGGCGGGGTGGAGCAGGGAAAGGGGGGGGGGGGCAGGACACAGCAAGGAAGGGAGGGAGAGGGAGGGCAGGGCGGGGCGGGGCGGAGCACAAGCAACACACAGGCAGCAAACAGGCAGGCGGCGGGGCGGGGCGGGGCAGTGGGGGCATCCTGCGGGGCACGGGGCCTGTGGTGCCTCCGTGAGCCCCGAGGGGGGGCGGCGCCCTACAAGAGGGGCCGGGACGAGGGCCACCAGCGGCGCCCACACTTCTACCGAGCAAGCTGCGGGGGCGGCCGGCGCCAGGGGCTCCCGTGGGGGACGGGGCGGGCTGGCGCTGGCCCACCCCTGCTGCCCCGCGGGTCGTCCCGAGGATTAGGGCACAAGGCCACGGGACGCCCGTGGGGCAGCGGCGCCCGCCTGGAGTGACGGCTGCGAGGCATGCCAAGCGCCCTGCTCCTCTGGGTTTGCCCAGGGGAGCGGGGCGCCCACTGCAGGGGGCGCGGCAGTGCGGCGTGGGCGTGGCGTGGCGTGGCGGGCGGCGCGGGCGGCGGACCTTCGTGCCAGGTGGTGGTGACGGTGTCGCCCCAGGTCCTGGAGGGCCGCTTGATGCGGGGCGGGGGAGCCTCGCTAGGGGACACCTCTACTTCGCTAGGGAGAGCCCGCACCTCGGCCTCTGGGGGGGCGGGCTCGCTAATGGAGGGCACAGCCTGGGGTGCGTCACCTTGGGCGTCACCCTCTGGGGGCGCCTCCTGCTGGGGCTCGGGCTCCGCCTCGGGCACGGGCTCAGGCTCAGGCTCAGGCTCAGGCTCGGGTGGAGGCGCCTCCTTCTTCTCCTCCTTCTCCTTTTTGCTCTTCTTCTTCTTCTTCTTGTCTTTGTTAGGGAGAGGGAGAGGGTGAGGGGGGCGCGTGGGGGGGGTTAATCAGTGGCCAGGGGCACCAGCGACCCGGCCTACAGCACTGCGGCGGCCCGCTGCATCAACATCGCGCGGGGGGTGGGGTGGGGGGGCACCACTGCATCAACACCCGGTGCGGGGGGGGGGGATGCAGGGTGGATGAGAAGACCAAAAAGGGACCCAACGCCCTCACCTCCCCCCTCCCCCCTACATGGCCTTGCCACCCCCTCCCTCTCCCCTCTCCCTACTCCTCTCTCCCCTCTCCCCGTGCCAAGGCGATCATTCCTCACCCCTGACTCAAAGGTAACTCATCTCCCCCTCCCCTCCCCTCCTATCCCCTCCCTCCCCTTCACCTCTCCCTTCTCTTCCCTTCCCTTTTCCTCCCGTCCCCCCCCACCACCCCCCCTCTCCTCCCGTCCATCATAACTTTTCAGACCTTCATACCTTCCTCCCCATCTGTCATCTCCCCCTCCTCATCTCCTTCACCTCTTTTCCCTCCCTTCTTCTTCCCCCCCTCCCTTTTCCCCCTTTCCTCTTGCCCCTCCCTGTCTTCTTCCTCTGCCAGAAACTCTTGGTAAAAATAGGTCAGGTCTGTACCGTGCCAGCTCCTCCTCCTCCTCCTCCTCTTCCTCCTCCTCCTCCTCCTCCTCCTCCTCCTCCTCCTCCTCCTCCTCCTCCTCCTCCTCCTCCGTCAACACATCTACCACCATCACCATCACATTTACTCTTCCTCCTCCTCCTCCTCCTCCTCCTCCTCCTCCTCCTCCTCCTCCTCCTCCTCCTCCTCCTCCCGTACATCCTTCCCCTCCCCTCTTCTTCGCTCTCTTCTCTCTCCCTTCTCCCTCTCACTCCCCATTCTCCCATATAAATCTCAGTAAGACTCTCTCTCTCTCTCTCTCTCTCTCTCTCTCTCTCTCTCTCTCTCTCTCTCTCTCTCTCTCTCTCTCTCTCTCTCTCTCTCTCCACGTGGTCATCTGGAGGTAAATTTAGACAATGGAGGGATTTTTTTCTCTTCTCTCCATTCCTTAATTTTTTTTCCCTCCCTAGTCTTGTCTCTCCATTTCTTTTTTCTCTCTCCTTTTCCCTTTCTTTCTTTTGTAATTATTGTAGTTTGTCCTTTTATTTGTTTTGTTTATTTTTTATTTATTGTTTGTTTATTGTTTACTTGTTTTGTTTTTTTGTATAATTTTCTTTTTTTTTAGTTTTATTAATTTTTATTTTTACCTTATTTATTTTTCTCATTTTTTTTCTGTCTCTGTCTGTCTGTCTGTCTGTCTGTCTGTCTGTTTCTTTATTTGGTTTCATCTACGTGTCTGTTTAATAGTTATATTGATGTCTGTCTGTCTGTCTGTCTGTCAATCTATCAGTCTGTCTGTCTGTCTGTCTGTCTGTCTATCAATCAATCTATCAGTCTGTCTGTCTGTATGTATGTGTGTCTGTCTGTCTTATTAAACCGAAACTATTATTATTATTATTATTATTATTATTGTCATCATCATCATCATCATTTCTCTCTCTCTCTCTCTCTCTCTCTCTCTCTCTCTCTCTCTCTCTCTCTCTCTCTCTCTCTCTCTAAGTCAGCATCAAAAGCAACCACTGACGGGAACAAGGAGGAGGAGGAGGAGGAGGAGGAGGAGGAGGAGTGCCAAGCTTATAAACAAAATGAACTCCTCTTCTGTTTCCTTCCAAGTATCTTTATATGGAGGCGAGCACTCTCTCTCTCTCTCTCTCTCTCTCTCTCTCTCTCTCTCTCTCTCTCTCTCTCTCTCTCTCTCTCTCTCTCTCTCTCTCTCTCTCTCTCTCTCGATTTTTTCGCCTTTTTCTTTCGTTTTTTTTTCGTGCCGTTTTCTATTTTTGTTTCCTTATTTTCTTTCTCTTTTTTCTTAGTTACCCTTTAAAAATGTACATATTCTCTCTTAAAGCTCCATTTTCTTCTTTGATTATCCTGGGAGACCCTTTAATTTCCCTAAAAACTTATCATATCACCCTTACATTACCCTTTTTTTCCCATAAATTTCCCTTAAACTTACCGCATTAACATAAACTACTCTTTTTTCCCCTTACCTATCCCTGAAACCTCTTAATTTCCATGAAAAACCTACCATATCACTGTTAACCTACCCTTTTTTCCCTTAAATCACCCTGAAACCTTTTAATCTCTCTTAAGATATCCTAAACTACCCTTTTTTTTCCCTATCTAACCCTAAACCCAATTAATATCCCTAAAGATTAACAAATTCCCCTTATTCCTCCATCTCTCCCTTATCTAACCCTAAAAACCGTTTAATTCCCCTTTAAATCTTACGACACCATTCCTAAACTCCCCTTAACCCTCTATGTAATTCCCTTAAACCCTAAACTCCCTTTTAGAATCACCCCATACTATCAAATCCCTTCTTTGTAACCCTTAAGAGCATTGGATCCCTTAAAAGATGCAGTGAAGAGGGTTTTAAGGGTTTGTGTTCAGGGTAGCAGGCTGTTGCGCGGGTCACTGGCTTCCCATTAAAAAAATAAATAAAATCAGAGAAATAAAAGAGCTTGGGGTTATTAAACTTAAAGAAATGAACATAAATAATTAATAGTGGGAATACGTATATGAAAATTAAATTGCAGCTTTCAGAGATGTTAAGCTTTAAGTCAACTGTAACTTCAATAAATAAAGGAGTTTAGGTTATGAGCTTAAGTAATAGTAGTAGTAGTAGTAGTAGTGTATTTGTTTGCTTTCATCTACTTTTTCTTCTTTTTATATAATGTTGGTGGGCATAAGTAAAGAGTTTAATAAAGTGAGCTTAAATAGTAGTTGTAGTTTATTTACGAGTCATTTTCTATCATTTGTAAGTGCATTGTGGGTGTTGTCCCGTGCAGTGCTGGTGTGTAAAGGCGGTGCTTGTTTGTCAACGTAAGTTAAAGGGTTCACTAATTACCAGCTTCCGTAATAGTTGTAGTGTAAGAGTTCTTTGTATAGTTTGGAAGTGTATCGTGGCTCTTCTGTGGTGTAAGTGTAATACCAGTGGGTGTAGATGATCATAGATAAAAAAAAAAAGTGTATTTTCTATCTCTCATATATTGTTTTATTTCATTTACTTTATTTATTCATTTTTTCTAAGAGAGGTATTCGGCTAAAGTGCAACAAAACAATATAAAACGAAATCCATTGAAGGTGCCACTTTTAAAACAACAAAAATCACAAAACAGACCCAGATGCCATTATGAAGTGCCTTGGACCCTCCCCCTTAGAAGGAGCTTAAGTCACAGGAATGAAAAAAGAGGTCTGTAGCTTCCTCTTCTGGCCATGATGTCATCCACGAGAAATTCAGCGGCTGTACATTGGTGGCAGCGCGCGGATTGCCAAGTTCCATCACTCTTTTAAGATTCTGGCGAGTAAATTTATGCCTCACGTTGAAAAGTGCGTGTTTGATGTGGCTTTGAAGTTGTGATGCGTGCGTGTGTGTGTGTGTCTGTGGAGGTAGACAGGTATGTGAAGGGTTAGTGAAGTATGATATGAGTGATGTGTGGGTTTTTGAGGTGTGTGGCTCAGAATAGAAGGTAGTTTGTATGTCTGCGGCGGTCCTGAGGCGTGTGGATGTGTCTGAGTGGAAGACTGGAGTGAGACAAGGGGAGTATGTGGATGATCTTTATGCCTTGTGTGGTTTCTGGGGATATGTGGAGCTAGATGGAAATGTGGCAAAAGAAATAGTGTGGATGGTATTGCCTAGATATTGATGTTTAAGTGGATGGTAGGTAACGTGGACTACGAATTGTGATGTGGATAGCAATGTCTAAGATTTTGTAGTATAAGTGGATGGCAGAGTGGCTTAGAGGTGGTGGAGTGGATGATATTGCCTAGAGTTATGTGGACAATGGGTGGAAGACTGGAGTGTGGAAGAATAGAGTGGACAATACTGAGTGGAATAGTGTGGTGGAAGTGATGTGGATGGAAATGGTTAAGTTTGCATGTGGAAATGGGTGGAAGATAGTGAGGGCATCGAAGTAGAGATGTGGATTATGCCTTGAGGTGGTGATGGTGGTGGTGGTGGTGGTGTTAGCAGTCAGCAAAACCCGCACTAGGTCGGCACCACAGCCACCCGGTAACAGGAAATAGAAATAGAAGCAGGGAACTTAACAAATAAATAAACAAACAAAAAAAAAAAAAACATTCATTTATAAACTAACTCATAAACCGAAACAAATATAACGTAAGATATAAAAAAAAACTTAATCTTTAAAAGGCATGATACATTTAAACCACCAAAGGAAAAAAAAATAAAAAAAAAAAGAGGGAGGGGAGGGAAACACAGTTAGTTAATTCTCTATCAACCTAAGATTTGGTAACGACTCATGGCAAAGTCTTCGTGAAAAAAACCCTGGAAAAGAGAGAAGGGTAAGGGAGGCTGAGGGTGAGAGAGAGTGAGGGCCTTTTACCTTCTTCGCCAGCCATGTTCAGTGCTAGAGAGGACAACCAGAGTCACCACACAACGGGCTGCCTCGCCCCAACTAAGCTGCTCAAGACACTGCCCACCTCAGCACTTCCACCTAGCCGGTCACCTCGAACTCCCCTAACTTGGCACCCTCCCCTGGCCCCGCACTGCCTCCCTGACCCCCACGAGTGTTGCCAGAAGGTACATAATTTATCTACCCACCCATCCAGGGCCCCTAAGTACCTCCACACCCCTCAAAAGTCACTGAAATTTGAGGTTATTTGAGTTGAGTGCAAAGGGCCGAAGAGACTGAAGGGGGACTTAACTAAAGGGTTTTCAAGGGTTTCTCCTCAAGGGTGCCGGTGTCAGGGGAAGTAAATGGGCAAAAGGGGGCGCAGGGAGGGTGTTGGCAGGTGGGCAGGTGCTGGGTTCCCTCCTGTGAGTGCGCATGCGTGGAAGTGTATTTTTGTGGCTTCACGCACGGGTCTTCCTCACGACAATTAAGGACAACAAATACCACGGACTGAGGTGCTTTGTGGGGGGGGGGAGGGGGAGGGGAAGGAGGAGGGAGGGGGGCAAGGGGAAGGAGAAGGGAGATAGAGAGGGAGAGAACCACACACAGATTTTTTGACCCTCCCGTCCCCCTCCCCGACCTTGTGGCCTCCTCCTCCTCCTTCTCCTCCTCCTCCTCCTCCTCCTCCTCCTCCTCCTCCTCCTCCTCCTATGCTACAAAGGAGGTGACGTATAGTTGTGTGTGTGTGTGTGTGTGTGTGTGTGTGTGTGTGTGTGTGTGTGTGTGTGTGTGTGTGTGTGTGTGTTTGACAAATTGCAAAAGAAGATACTGATTTGAAGAAATTTTATTGGAATTTTTCTTTTTTTTTTCTTCCTTTTTATTGTGATTCTTCCTTTTGGTGTGTGTGTGTGTGTGTGTGTGTGTGTGTGTGTGTGTGTGTGTGTGTGTGTGTGTGTGTGTCAAGCTCAAGTTACACCATCTCCTGCTGCTCCTCCTCCATCTCCTCCTCCTCCTCCTCCATCTCCTCCTCCTCCTCCTCCTCCATCTCCTCCTCCTCTTCCTCGTTTTGTGGCTGTCATGATGTGGTTATGGGGCAGAAGAAGAAGAAGAAGAAGGAGACGAAGAAGAATAGAGAGAGAGAGAGAGAGAGAGAGAGAGAGAGAGAGAGAGAGAGAGAGAGAGAGAGAGAGAGAGAGAGAGAGAGAGAGATAAGGAAATTGACATGACACCCATTCCTTGATATTTTGGGAGGCTGTTTCCCCATCACCTGTGTCTGTGTGGGGTGATGGGGGTGATGGGGGTGAAGGGGTGAAAGGGTGATGGGGTGAAAGGGTGGTGATGGTGGGTGATGGGTGGGGAATGGTGTGTGTCTGTCTGTCTGTCTGTCTGTCTGTCTGTTTACTATTGTTGCTGTTGCTGTTATTATTGTTATTATTATTATTATTATTATTATTTTTATTTTTTTTATTTTTTTATTTTTTTTTTTTTCTGTACTACAAAATAATAATAATAATAATAATAATAATAATAATAATAACAATCTCTTTTCCTCTTTTCTTTTCCTTCCTCTTCTTTCTGACCTCCTCCTCCTCCTCCTCCTCCTCCTCCTCCTCCTCCTCCTCCTCCTCCTCCTCTATAGTTGACCCATTCCCCTTTTAGGTCAAGGAGGAAGAGGAGGAGGAGGAGGAGGAGTAAGAGGGGCAGATAAGTTTAGTGAGAGAGAGAGAGAGAGAGAGAGAGAGAGAGAGAGAGAGAGAGAGAGAGAGAGAGAGAGAGAGAGAGAGAGAGAGAGAGGTCAGTATGAGAATGTTAAAGATAATATGATCAAAATAGTCAATCCTTATATAAGAGAGAGAGAGAGAGAGAGAGAGAGAGAGAGAGAGAGAGAGAGAGAGAGAGAGAGCGTGATTCACCGTCCTTCTATTCTCTCACACACATACAATCTCTCTCTCTCTCTCTCTCTCTCTCTCTCTCTCTCTCTCTCTCTCTCTCTCTCTCTCTCTCTCTCTCTCTGATTCACTTGCTAATTTTGTGCAAAGGTTTGTGCAAAAAATCCTTAGTGTGTGTGTGTGTGTGTGTGTGTGTGTGTGTGTGTGTGTGTGTGTGTGTGTGTGTGTGTGTGTCTGACCTCTATGGGGACTTAAAAATATACAACGATAAAAAATACACACACACACACACACACACACACACACACACACACACACACACACACACACACACACACACACACACACACACACACACACACATTATTCTACTTCACTTTCCCTTGTTCTTCCTTTTTTTCTCTCTTCTCTCCTCTTTCCTTCTCCTTTCTTCATCATTATCTCCCCACTTCTCTTCTTCATCTTCTTTTTCTTCCTTTCCTCCTTTCCCTTTCATTTCCTCTCCTTTATTCTCATTTCATTTCCTTTTTTCATTCTTCTTCTTCTTCTTCTTCTTCTTCTTCTTCTTCTTCTTCTTCTTCTTCTTCTTCTTCTTCTTCTTCTTCTTCTTCTTCTTCTTCTTCTTCTTCTTCTTCTTCTTCTTCTTCTTCTTCTTCTTCTTCTTCTTCTTCTTCTTCTTCTTCTTCTTCTTCTTCTTCTTCTTCTTCTTCTTATTATTATTATTATTATTATTATTATTATTATTATTATTATTATTATTATTATTATTATTATTATTATTATTATTACTACTACTACTACTACTACTACTACTACTACTACTACTACTACTACTACTACTACTACTACTACTACAATCTCTCTCTCTCTCTCTCTCTCTCTCTCTCTCTCTCTCTCTCTCTCTCTCTCTCTCTCTCTCTCTCTCTCTCTCTCTCTTATGATAAACGAGGCATATCATTCTCTTTGGCGTATCTACCTTCATAATCTCAATAGTTTTCTGACGCTTAATTAAAGAAAGGTGTTTTATACGGGTAAACTCTCTCTCTCTCTCTCTCTCTCTCTCTCTCTCTCTCTCTCTCTCTCTCTCTCTCTCTCTCTCTCTCTCTCTCTCTCTCTCTCTCTCTCTCTTGAATTTGGTGTTATTTATTTATTTTTTTCTCTTTATGTAAATGAAAGTAAAGAGGAATAATGATAATAATGACAATAATAATAATAATAATAATAATAATAATAATAATAATAATAATTAATCTTCATCTGGTTCTTTCTCTAAAAATATAAACCTAACTCACATTTCTCTTTATTTCTCAAGGTGACCCGTGTGTGTGTGTGTGTGTGTGTGTGTGTGTGTGTGTGTGTGTGTGTGTGCGTGCGTTTGTGCAGGATATGTAGACCAGCATTGTGTCACCTTGCAATAGAACAAGGAAGAGGAGGAGGAGGAGGAAGAGGAGGAGGAGGAGGAGGAGTTGAAAGGTGATGGAGAAGAATAAGAAGTAAGAGGAGGAGGAGGAGGAGGATGAAAGAGAAAGATAAGGATGGGAAGAGGAGGAGGAGAAGGAGGAGGAGGAGAGAAAGAACAGGAGGAGAGGAGGAGGAAAGATGAGAAACGAGGACAAATAGAATAAAGAAAAAAAAAGAAGAAAGAACAAGAACAAGAGGAGGAGGAGAAGGAATAGGAGAAGAAGAAGAAGAAGGAGGAAGGAGGAGGAGGAGGAAGAGAAAAGGATGGAGATGGAAACGAAGAATTAATTAAAAGGAGAAGAAGAAGAAGAAGAAGAAGAAGAAGAAGAAGAAGAAGAAGAAGAAGAAGAAGAAGAAGAAGAAGAAAGAAAAGCAGAAAAAGAAAATAGAAGAAAAAAATTAAGAAGAAAAATGAAAAGAAAAGAAAAAGAAGAAAAAAAGGAAGAAGAACAAGAACAAGAACAAGAGAAAGAAGACGAGGAAGAGAGCTAAGCAGGTGGACAAAGAAGACGAAAGAGCAGACGAAGACGAGAAGAAGGAGGAGGAAGAGGAGGAGGAGGAGGAGGAGGAGGAAGAGGAGGAGGAGGAGGAGGAGGAGGAGGAGGAGGAGGAGGAGGAGGAGGAGAAGATAAATATAAGCTTGAGATTTCTGCCAAATATTTAAGTCTATTTTCTTCTCTCTCTCTGCCGGACCCCGCCATGGCCAGCACACGCACACACGCACACACACACACACACACACACACACACACACACACACACACACACACACACACACACACACACACACACACACACACACACACACACACACACACACGTACCTCTTGTCTTCTGCATCTTAGGTTTATTATCTCTCTCTCTCTCTCTCTCTCTCTCTCTCTCTCTCTCTCTCTCTCTCTCTCTCTCTCTCTCTCTCTCTCTCTCTCTCTCTCTCTCTCTCTCTCTCTCTCTCTCTCTCTCTCTCTGTTCGTTACCGAGAGATGAAACTGACTTTCTTTTTAACGTCTTCCTCCTCCTCCTCCTCCTCCTCCTCCTCCTCCTCCTCCTCCTCCTCCTCCTCCTCCTCCTCCTCCACCTCCTCCACCTCCTCCTCCTCCATCTGTTGTCTCTTGTCTCCAGGTGGTCTCTCTCTCTCTCTCTCTCTCTCTCTCTCTCTCTCTCTCTCTCTCTCTCTCTCTCTCTCTCTCTCTCTCTCTCTCTCTCTCTCTCTCTCTCTCTCTCTCTCTCAGATTCAATCATTGGTATAAAATTTGGTCTTGATTCAGCTTCTCTCGTAAAACACACACACACACACACACACACACACACACACACACACACACACACACACACACACACACACACACACACACACACACACACACACACACACGGGCATATTATGGGAATTCTTGAGCATAATATATTTTAGGAAGTTGAATCAAACTTTTCCTCCTCCTCCTCCTCCTCCTCCTCCTCCTCCTCCTCCTCCTCCTCCTCCTCCTCCTCCTCCTCTACATTGTTTTTGTTCTATGTTCTTTTTTTATTTCATTTTTTTTTTCTTACTCTTTTTTCTTTCTCTCTTTTCTTGTCTTCCTCTTCTTTATTATTTTATCTCTTCCTCCTCTTCTTCTTCCTCCTCCTTCT